>NC_135313.1:117877716-118130216 GCF_048772815.1 Callospermophilus lateralis | reverse complement strand
TGGGCCTAGATCTCAGTTTCCATGGGCGACTCTCATGGGTGGCCTCCTAAAATCCCAACTCAATTCATGGAAATACTTCTCTGAGGTCAGTTCCAGAACTCAGTCTCTAAGAGAAATCACACCAGAGTTCAAGCCAAGTTGGACCCAGTCATCTCTTCCAACTGCCACACAAATGACCACAATTAAAACCAATACACTCCAAAATGGTCCTCATTGTCTTCCATATAGACAATCCTCATAACCTCTGGCTGGAGATTTTCATGAAGGGTGCAGCCCACGACAGTGTCCAAAATAAGCTCCCATTCCCCTCATTTGTGTAATGTCAGGGTGGCCTGGACACCCTTCCTTTTAAATAGGAGTGATCAAATATTCAAATATTCCTGCCATTAATACTGCTCTGCTTCTCCAATTTGAGGCATACTGATTTTGGGGTTTAGATTCTTAATGTGAATTAAAGACATGAGAAAACCCAGGCACCTATTTGCTAGCTTCTGCAGGGCTTTGAATAACTCATTTAATCAAATGGATCCCTGTGCTCACCAGATGGAGGTCAGGAACCTTACAGAGTAAGGCGAGAGACTTCATCCACAATGACTGCTCTTTTGGCCATTTTGGTTTGGATGCACACATGGGATCTTTCTTTAGATCCATCAGGTGCTGAGAATCTAAGCCACAGCCTCACACAGAGCCAAGAGGCTTATTCAGATCCATCCCATTCCAAAGCAAATAAGCAAAGAGACACAGGTGATGCCCATTCATTTCCTTTTGAAAACTATTTTCTTCAGGCTTCACAAAGGGGTGGCCTGAGGCAAAGACCTTCCTGATATTCAGGGCAACAGAACCATAGGTAAGCAAAAGGACCAAAGCAGGGTTTTCCCACTGACACTTTACTGGTCACTCTGATATCTGAGTGTTATGATATGTTCGCCATTCCCTACAGCTATCCAGTATATGGCCATGTCACAGAGTTTGGTGGTGGTACATATTTTGAACACAAAACCATGAGCCTATTTTGGAGAGTGGCTAGAATTCAGAAAGAAAGCAGAAACTTAGGAAGATAGCAGGTATTGACCCATCCATAAGGCAAGCTGGAGTCCACTCATAAATTGGGCAGGATGAATGCTGGGAAACTTTCTACTAGACAGGACACATCCATTGATGCTTTCTCTTTTCTAATGTCTACCACCATGAACAGAGTGGGATACACAGACATAGAAACACTCACCTTGTAAAAAAACCTCACTAGAAGCAGTTGACTCCAAACCAAAAAAACTGCCTTTCCTACCTATTCCCACAACATGAGACAAAACCGCAAACTCACACCCACACCCACAATGTCACCTCCGTCCCCCAAGTAGGTCTGTGACTATCCATAATGTCCTCTGACAGGTGGGCTGTACTATGTTCCCTCAAAATGGCTTGTGTTGTCTGAAATCTGGTCTCAAGGCCAACTCTGTGAAGTTGTCAGAAGCCAGTGTTGAGCCACTACCTGCTTTCTCAGGAAAGGACCCTCTTTAGAGCTCTCCTGGCATTTGGCCATTTTCATATCAGTAGTTACCAAGAAAGTCTGACTCTGTCTTTGGTAAATCCAAACAAGTGAGCACACTGGGACTGGGATTGAGACAGGCTCTGGGTGCCTGGCTTTGTGGATCCCACATTCAGAGAGTTCTATCCCCAAGGAAGTGAGTAGGTAACTTCCTTTAGGAACTGAATGAGGTCACTGCCTTGGCAACCACTTTGTCCAAACAGTTTCTTCCAAAGGTCCCATGAGATGGAGGCTGCCCCTATGTCCTGTGACACTTTCAGAAGTTCGAATTGTATATCAACTATAGGCACCCAGGAACATTTCTCCACACAGTCCTGGTTTGGTCCATCTTCCCTACATTAAGAAGAGAGTGGCTTATTCTGTCACAACCCTTCATCCTAACCAGATTTTTTTGCCATGGAAGATGACTTTTGCTCTCTCAGGTCCTTCATAGCTGCCTACATCTTCTCCAGGGATCATTTCTGCATGGACTTTTCAGGTTCTAAGAAGGTTGAAGATCCCCTACATTCCTGTATTGTAAGACCAACTCTGTCCCTGCTCTTCTGTAAAATTAGATTGAGGGAACAGTGTATGTTTAGGGAAATAACGGGTTCGATTTGGGTTAAGAATCATTCTGTGGAATGAATAATGGTATTAGAAACCCGCGATATTTACAAGAATACAGGTGAAATAGAAGTATGAAAACAGAAATCTAGGTAAGACTGGAAGCCCAGAAAGGCATTGGGCCCTTGAGTGGGATACTTAGCTTTGAATTACGTTCTGCACCGGTGTCTCAGGTAAATCAATATACAATGGCAAAGGACATTGTAGCTTGGATGATTGAGTGTCAAAGGGAACATCCAGTCAAAAAGGGATAGTCGGTTGGATTAGGAAGACAGTCGGTAGGTTTAGAAAGAAGAGTGAGTATAGGATTGGGACCAAAAGTTCTTTAGCAATAGCATTTCTGGTAGAGAGTGAATGTATGTGTCAGCAAATATAAACAGTCAGTCATAATGATGAACTGGCAAAATATGTAGGAAAGCAGATATCAATAGAGACATTAGGAAATCAGGCAAAGTATAAAGTGAGTGATAGGATTAGACATTTTCAACAGGTTTGAGGTTGAATTTATAATCTTAGGAAGAAAGAAATATGTAGTGACCAATAGGATTGACATTTGAGAGCATTAGGCAACCTGGACATGATTTTTTTTAGTAATCCATGCTCACTTTCCAGTTAGGCTTTGGTGAAAGGTTAATAAAATAGGTACTTGTCACTTCCTGTTTTTCTTTATGCTTAACAAAACACTGTTGAAATCTTGAGAACTGTTTGCTAATCTTGTTACCAGAATGTGCTGTCCCCAACTTCCAAACTGCAGAATGTACTCCCTCACCCGTTTGCTCGCAAACCGACCACTCGCCCTGACCCATCAATAAAGTTCCCTCCCTGCCCTCTCTTAAGAAATCATTTAAGCTCTGCTTAAGCTGTTCTCAGGGGTCTCTGCTCTATTCAAGTGAGCTCTGAGCCCCAGCATGCTGGAACCCCAATAAACCCTTTGCTGTTGCAATTGACAGTCTCTTGGTGGTCTCTTCCTCTGACGCTTGCCTGACCTTTACATCTGGAGGCCCCAGCAAAATCCGACAGCGGCGGAAGAATGACCCCCAAGAGGCTCCTCTCAGGGTAAGTAAGGCGCCTCTTTCTGATTTCAGGTTTCAGGTTAGGGCTTGGATAAATTGCTATCATTGATGAGCATGAGCTCTCTCTGATGGTGGCTGACACACGTGTCACAGAGCCACAGGCCACGTCCCTGGGGGACGCCGAAGAGGACTCTGGAATTCGAGGAACAAAAGTCTCCTCGAGTCAGTGGTATTTTGTTTTAGATTCGGGATTGCCAGCCCTTCAGGTTTTGCTGGCTACTCAGTCCTGGTCTCAGTATTGGACGTCCATTGCCTGTCTTCATTTTCTTGTCTTGTGTGTGTCGTGTGTCGTTGCTTTCACTGTGTATCTTTCATTATGGGACAGAGCACTTCAAGGCCTCTGTCCCTGACCCTTGATCACTGGACCAAAGTACGCTTAAGGGCTCAGAATCTTTCTTTTTCAGTAAAACACCGGACCTGGCAGACTCTCTGTGCCTCAGAATGACCCACCTTTGGAGTCCGATGGCCCCCAGAAGGATCTTTCTACTTCCCCATAATTTGAAAAATCAGAGAAATCGCCTTTCACCTGGGGCCACATAGCCATCCAGATCAACAGCCATATATCTTAACTTGGCAGGATCTCTACAAATCTCCTGTTTCGTGGGTGAAGTCTTTCCTTATCCGTGCCCATGCTCCTACTCCTTTTCTCATGATTCTATCTCTCAAACCCTCTGCTCTTCCTCCTCCACCCTCTGTTCTCCCTGAGTCTCAAGACTCTACTGGAGTCTCCTCCCCCTCCTTATCCCCTGCCCTCGTCCACTAACCCCCAACACCCTCTAAGTGATTCCTCTGCTGCTGACTCAGCCTCTCCGCCATTGGAGGAAGCCAGGCAGGCCCAGCACCCTCGAGATTACATACCCTTGGCACACACAGCTCCTCCTTCCCTGGAGGAAGCTGGGCCGGCTAAAAGAACTCAAAGAACTCCCGGGTGTTTTCACACCTGCCTACTTGGGATGACTGCCAACAACTCCTAGGGACTCTTCATGACAGAGAAACGTGAGAGAAACCTCCTGGAAGCTAGAAAAAAATACCCTCGGACCAGATGGGCGACCGACACAACTTCCCAACATAATCAAAGCCAGCTTCCCCTTGAACTGACCCAACTGGGACCCCAACACATTTGAAGTTAGGGAGCATCTGTCCACTTATTGCCTGGCTCTAATAGAGGGTTTCCAAGTGGCTGCTAGGCGACCAACTAATTTGGCCAAAGTAAGAGAGATTATTCAAGGGCCTGATGAATCTCCCTCTATGTGTCTAGAGAGAATTATGGAGGCATATAGGAGATATAATCCTTTAGATCCTTAAGCAGAGGTGCGGGGGGGGGGCTTGACGAATAACTTGTGTACGTTGATATAGCAGGAGTGGAAGCCATTTATTGTAGAATAAGAGCAGTATTTATACATTTTACACAGCTTATCTAATTAGCATAAAATAGATACAGCAGTCAACCAATTAGGAATCTCCACCCTTTATGGCTCGCTTTTGTTACTTCACAAACCACTCCCTCTGGCATTTGGCCAGGCGCCATCCAGACTTGTTTACAGACTTTAACATTTCTCTGGCAAAATAACAGGTGCCAATCTGACTTGTTTATAGACCTTAACATTTCCCCCTTTTGTTTAATTTAAATAACGACCATAGTGTCTTTTACAGAAACACCATAAATAACCTGCTAGAAACAGAAAGGGAGGATACAAAATGTTACAATTTCAAGCTAATTGATGGCTCCATGCAAGAAGCCCTTGGAAAAATTATACCAGCAATGACACCATTAGAAAAAATACCGAGTTACAATTTGTCGTAGATTACAGTTTGTTGTCTCAGTCCAGATAAAGCAGTGTCACAATAGATTAACTCACAGTCCAGGTATATCACAGTCCAGGTAAGTTTTGCAGGCAGCTAGCTTAAGTTGTAGCAGCAGAAATAGCAACAGCTCTGAGTCTCGTCGGGTTCTCAGCCGAAGTTTCCTCCAGTTCTCAGCAACACTGTAAATTCTTTCAACTTTGTTTTCACCGGCACTGGGACGAAGGCAGGAACTCCGGATGGCTGAAAAAAATCCTGTAGCATTTCACTAAGAAAACAACCTTCTGAACAATTTAGTACATTATCTCAAGGTTTTTTACATTTTAAATAAGCCTTAATAGTGCTTATTACTCATTAGCACAATGGTTCTTCCAGGTGTGGGAGAACCATTGTAGCTTAGTTATTCGCATTGAAAATGACCAAACATCAGGAACGCTGGTAGCATCTTCTGTGGCTGCAGCATCCCAGTCAGCCCCAGATGGCCCTGGGGAGTGTCCCAGACTCAAACTGCTTCCAGGCACAGGGAGAAAAAGCTTGCAAGACTATGCCTCCAGGTCAGGTATAGATTTGGGCTCGCAGTGGCGATCTGCTCCCTCGGGCAGAGAGACGGGGAAGAACCTGCAACTGCCGCTTGGAAAATTCTTGCTGCGCCATGATTGGCTTGGGCAGGTGGCAGCCGCCTTGTCGTTTCACGCACCCTCCGGTATCGAAAAGTATTCAGTAATAGCCTTTTGCTGCAACTTTTTTCCTGATAATCCTTCTTCTTCTGAACTTTCTTTTTCTTTCTGACTAGAGTTTCTGGGCTTTTATCAACACATGCCCTAACTATTCTTGGTTCCACTGGGGTGCCTTTTTCCCTTATCAATTTACTTCTCACCCCTTCCATATTTTCATCACAAAGACAATACAACATTTCAAGACAAAACAAGACACAAACATACTGCATCAATCTTCTCCATTTTCTCGAAATGGCCATTTTTCCTCTCGCCCTATCTGCCTAGGGATGAGCAGACTGCTCCCGTCCTATCTATGGACGGGCAGCTTTTTTCGTCACTTAGCCCTGAGTGTCCCAGGGCTCCCTGTATGGGCCACCATCTCCCGGGGGGGGGGGTGATGAATAACTTGTGTACGTTGATACAGCAGGAGTGGAAGCCATTTATTGTAGAATAAGAGCAGTATTTATACATTTTACACAGCTTATCTAATTAGCATAAAATCAACACAGCAGTCAACCAATTAGGAATCTCCACACTTAATGGCTCGCTTTTGTTACTTCACAAACCACTCCCTCTTGCATTTGGCCAGGCGCCATCCAGACTTGTTTACAGACTTTAACATTTCTCTGGCAAAATAACAGGTGCCAATCTGACTTGTTTACAGACCTTAACACAGAGGATCAAAAGCATCTGTCAGGATGGCCTTCATTGGGCAAGCTGCCCTGGAGATTAAAAGAAAGTACAACTCTTAGATGGATTAAAAGATATGACTGTGTGAGAATTAGTCAGAGAACCCGAAAAAGTATACTATAAGAGAGAAACTGAGGAAGAGAAGGAACAAAGGAGGGAGAATGAAAGGGAGCAAAGGGAGGATGAGAGAAGCAATGACAGACTAAGGTATGGACTAAGGTCCTGGTCACAACAACAAATAGGCGAGAAATTAAGAAACAGGGAGACAGGAAGGGATACTTGGGCCCACGCCAAATGACACCCCTGGCCTCAGATCAATGTGGCTACTGTAAAGAAAAAGGACACTGGGCCAAAGAGTGCCCTAGAAAGGGACAGCCATGCCAGCCAGACATTCTGACTCTGGAGGATAACTAAGAAAGATGGGGCTCAGATCACCTCTCCAAGCTCAGGTAACTTTTGAAGTGGAAGGGACCCCAGTAAACTTTGAAGTGGATACTGGGGCAGTATTCTCTGCCCTTAAGGCCCCATTGCGCCCTCTATCCAATAAAAGGTCTCTAGTTCAAGGGGCTAATGGCAGTAAATATCGGGCTTAGACAACTAAGAAGACCATGGACCTGGGGAAAGGAAAAATCCATCAATCCTTCTATCAATGCCCGGCCCAATTGAGATCTGCTCACCAAGCTCCAGGCCAGAATAACTTTTAACCCTGAAGGCCCATAAGTGAAATTTCTAAATCTTTCAGTAAAACTCCTATAGTCACGGCATTAACTATGTCAGGAGAAGATGAACATCAACTCTTCACACCCCCCCAAGACTGATCAAACAGGCAAGCTATCCCAGAAATGGATAACAGATTACCACGATGCCTGGGCAAAAAATGCTGGGTTAGGCTTAGCCATGAAAAAACTCCAATAACAGTGGAGTTAAATACCTCAGCCTCCCCATTCAATGTCAGACAATATCCTCTGAGCAAAAAAGCTAAAGATGGGATAAGGCCCCATATTCAGAAAAATCTGGCCTTTGGGTCCTAAGGCCCTGTCAATCGGCCTGGAACACTCCCCTGCTACCAGTAAAAAAGGCCAAGAACCGAGGACTATGCCCCATTCAAGACCTAAGAGAGATCAACAACAGAGTGCAGGACATTCACCCCATGGTACATAATCCGAAAAATCTGCTTAGCACTCTGAACCCTGAGCGGAAATGGTATACTGTTCTGGACTTATAATATGCTTTCTTTTGCTTGCCTCTGCATAAAGATAGTCAGTTGCTGTTTGCTTTCGAGTGGGTAGACCCAGAAACTGAAACATCTGGTCAACTAACTTGGACTAGACTCCCAAAGGGGTACAAAAACTCCCCCACTCTTTTTCATGAAGCAATCCACAGAGATCTCAACAACTTCAGAACTACACACCCCAAAATCACCCTGCTTTAATATGTGGATGACCTGCTGCTGGCAGCCAACACCAAGGAAAACTGTGAGTCTGGGACCCAAGAACTATTATATGAGCTTGCTCAACTCGGGTATAGAGCTTCTGCCAAAAAGTCCCAAATTTGCTAGCAAGAAGAAATCTTCCTGGGCTATTCCCTTAGGGGCGGTAAACGATGGATCACTGAGCCCAGAAAACAAAATGTTGTCCAGATACCATCCCCATTTATCAGAAGACAACTCAGAGAGTTTCTTGGGACTGCTGGCTTCTGCAGGTTATGGATACCTTGGGTTGCATCCTTAGCTGCTCTTTTATACCCACTCTTAAAGGGAGATGCCCAATTCCAATGGACCCCTGAGCACCAGCAAGCTTCTGATAACATCAAAGGACACTGACCCTGAACTCCTCAACTTCACTGAGCCGAGCCTGCAATTTCAGAAAGCCCTACACTACGTTAAAAATGTACATCAACTCACTCACCTTGGTTCAAAGAAACTGCAGGCATTCATGAAGGATGAAGAACAGAGTTTTCCACTAACCAACTCACAGCAAAAGGAAATAACTGAAAGGCTAACAAAAGCCTGTCGGGCCTGTAAATTGGTTAATGCTTACCCTTCCAAGCTTCCTGCAGGAAAGCACCTAGGAGGAACCAGTCTGGGTCAATTCTGGGAAGTGGACTTTACTGAAATTAAGCCAGCAAGAAATGGACTTAAATATCTCCTAGTCTTTGTAGATACATTTTCAGGATGGATTAAAGCCTCTCCTCCTTCAAAAAAAAAGGTGCAAATGGTGGTCAAGAAGATCCTGAAAGATATTTTTCCAAGATACGCCCTGCCTAAGGTAATTGTGTGTGATAATGGACTGGCGTTCATGGACCATGTAAGTCAGCAGTTAGCCAGGAACCTGGGGATTTATTGGAAGTTACATTGTGCTTACAGACCCCAGAGCTAAGGACAGGTAAAAAAATAAAGAGAACCATTAAAGAGACCTTAAAGAAATTAAGCTTAGAGACCAGCATAAAAGATTGGACTATGCTCCTGCCTTATGCACTGTTTTATGCAATAAATACTCCCTCTGTTTCTTTGTGTAACCTCACCCCCTGTGAAATTCTCTATGGTGCCCCTGCTCCAGTAAGGAACCTAACCCCAACTCTAAGTCCTAAGGATCCCTTCTACACCCCCTAGCTTGACGGACTTAAAGCTCTTGAAAGAACTCAGAAATACCTGTGGAAACAGCTGGCCACTGCCTACCAACCTGAGGACGAGGGGACTCCACATCGATATCAAGTAAGAGACTTCGTCTACATAAGAAGACATCAGGTGTCATCCGTGGAACCCCACTGGAAAGGATCATACCAGGTGCTACTTATAACACCTACAGTGGTAAAGGTAGACGGAATCACTTCCTGTATCTGGGACTCTCATCTCAAGCCTGTGCCCTCTCCAGACTCTGGCTGGAAACTGGAAAAGACTGGTAACCCTTTCAAATTGTGTATTTGCCATGTGTATAAGGCTATAGAGTCACCCCTTGGCCACCAGTATTCCTAACACTCACCAGCCCATTCAACAGTGATGGCTGATCACAAATCCTACTAGAGAAGAAGTATGGTCTATCTCACACACAGCCCACTTAGGGAACTTGGGGCCATCTCTCCAACTAGATATTTGTCAGCTGGCTATAGGTCTTTCTTATTGGGATATCCCTGATGAAGAGGATCCCACTAAAATTCCATTAAATCCCTTCCGTATCATAGGTAATGGAAACAAACATTATGGATGTAGGGACACGCTTGCCAGATGCAGGTTGGCTAGCCTAGAATACTATGTTTGCCCGGTGGACTATCAAAGCAACAAACAACCACTGCTGTGTGAAGGAAAAGCCAACATCTTCTGTAAGTCATGGGGATGTGGGCATACAGGGGCTGCCTGGTGGAACTCAAACTCCTCATCAAATTCAGTACACAGTATTGGCCACATTACCAATTAGATAACCAAAACTGATGGCCCACAGAGGGGTCTCAAGATCCTCAAATTCTGCATGACAGTTTTATCTTCGGCAAGTGCTCAAAAGGGTGGAAGGAAATTCCCCCATGTGGAGGCCTTTTCCCTTCTTTGCTCACATCCTGAACTATGCTTCTCCAATAGATCCTCACCCTCAGCCTTCTGCTCCACACTCTCTGCTGTCACTCCCACCGCAGCAAACTTATTTCTCCCCTACAATTAATAGATCATAAACCCAAACCTTCGCTGGTTCTCAGACGATTGCCTCCTTGCTGAGGTAGCAGGTACTGAGGTACCCCTCCACCCACTCACTCCTCTCTTCTCCTGCCAGTGCCTGCACCGGGTCCCATCAGGTCCTCTTACCAGCAAATCCAAAGCTCATACCAGCTAAGGAGCCCTCAGACCCCTATCCAAGATGTAATGGAAATGGCCTTTAAAGTTGCTTTGTCATCAATGAAAACAGGTTACTAAGAATTTAAAATCCCTCCCAGGCTTTTGGGGATACTCAATCCCGTCTTCCCCTCTGCTCTACCTGTTTTACTGCTCAAGTTTTTGTTGTTGGGAAATCCCAAACTTCTTTCGCATTATTCTTTTACATCTCTCCTTCCTCATTCTCGGATCCACAGAGATGTTCTCACCCCCCCGCCTGCCCCATCTTCCCCCTCTGTGCCTGGCCCACAGAAAAGTCTTAACTGACTTTCTACAAAAGTCTTCACCATGGCTGACTTTAGAACTTTCAGCAAAAGAGTCTCTATAAAAGAGTTCAATGTAGATAAACTTCCTCTTTTCGTGTTGCCCTGTTCTACTTGGCCACAGGATGCAAAAATCAACACTCCTAACCTAGACACCCCCTTTCTAGTTTTTCACAAAATATGTGAGCAAGGCCTCTGGCCTTGAGCTGGGGCTTCAAAGAGATGGCTACATTTCCAAGATAAAGAAATTACCAACTGGGGTCCATGGTAACAGCTGGCAGGGAGAAAAAAAAAAAGAGAAGAAAAAAGCTCTACCCCTCCCAGGTGTCCTTAAAAAGTTAACTTGCCCAGAACAGAGGAAAATAAAACAGAAACAAAAACTGCTTTTCGTGACTTTCTGCAGACTGTGAACTTCTAAGCCCATTCCCTTACAAGTTGGGTACAAAATTCTGAAACTACCTAAACGTATGGTTCACAGGATTAATTGATTACAACAGAAGCAATGGCCTCAAAATCGGTTTGCAACCAAATAGAACTGTTTCCCTGTCTTCAGTGCTATCTTAGGTGCCTTGCCTTGTTGTCCCTACAACAGTATAATTCTATATACTTAAACATTTTTCATGTTTTCATGAAATTGTCAACTGATGTGATTAATTATGTAACGGTGCAGATGTTTCCCAGAGTGCTCTATCATGACGCAGTTTCATTTAAAGATCAAATAAGGGGGCATACAACCCGGTTCCGCTGGGAACCTGTACCCCTCACTTTAGCCATCCTATTAGGAATAGAAGTTGCTACAGGGGTGGGCACAGGAACCACTGCCCTAGTCCATGGGACACAACAAATGAAGCAGCAATAGACCAAAACTTAAAAATATTAAAAATCTCCATCACAGTTTTACAGGAATCTTCAAACTCTCTCTCTCTCTCTCTGAAGTTGTTTTACTGAACAGGCCAGGGTTGGACCTCCTCTTCATGAAAGAAGGGGACCTTTGTGCTGCATTGAGGGAAGATGTTGTTTTTATGCCGACCATACTGGAGTTGTAAAAAAATCTATGAGTAAATTAAGAAGATGCCTTGAAGAGTGTCAACAAAAGAGAGAGGCCCAAAAAGGGTGGTTTGAATCTTGGTTCACACAGTCCCCCTGGTTAACCATGCTTTTATTAGCCCTGGCCGGTCCATTAATAATCCTCATATTATTGCTAATTGTAGGACCCTGTTTGCTCTACCGTGTAGTTTCGTTTCTCCAAGCTCAAATTGGACAAGTTAAACTTATGGTAATCAGAAAAAAATATACCCCACTAGCAAACATAAAATATGACATCCCCCAATGAAAAATTTTATGATTAAAAGTAACCAGAAGAAGAAGTGGGAATGAAAGGTTATTAAAATAGGTACTTGTACTTCCTGTTTTTCTGTATGCTTAACAATACACTTTTCAAATCTTGAGAACTGTTTTCTAATCTTGTTCCCAGAATGTGCTGTCCCCAACTGCCAAACTGCAGAATGTACTCCCTGACCCAGTTGTAAGCAAACTGCCCACTCGACCTGACCCATCAATCAACATCCCTCCCTGCCCTCTCCAAGG
The DNA here is from genome assembly GCF_048772815.1 of Callospermophilus lateralis. Classification (NCBI taxonomy): domain Eukaryota; kingdom Metazoa; phylum Chordata; class Mammalia; order Rodentia; family Sciuridae; genus Callospermophilus; species Callospermophilus lateralis. The sequence continues at coordinate 118,118,079 of NC_135313.1, read as the reverse complement.
AAAGTAAATAAGCTCTGATAACCTGTTCTTAGGGCTCTCTGCTCTATTCAAGTGAGCTCTGAGCTCCAGCATGCTGGACCCCCAGTAAAATCTTTGGTGTTGCATGAGACAATCTCTTGGTGGTTTCTTCCTCTGACGCTCGCCCGACCTTTACATTGGTACAATCATAATTGCGATCTTTGCATTTTGTGTCCAGAATATTACTGTGATAAAATGCATATGTAGATCAGGTGACATGAGTATTTCTGGGGGCAATATTTTGAAGATGAGTAAATTTGTATTGGGGATACAAAGAGGTGTTCCCTGTGTCTATGCATATAGAAATAATGCATGAATAGACCATACTGTGAATAAATAATGAAACCTGTTCCAACTTTAAATAATGCATTTAAATGATATCTGAAAATAAACAGGAAATCTTATATTGATATACATACATTAATTCCAACCAGTTATACATCTAATGGTAATATTAGGGTTATGGATTATCATGAAGAGTGTGTGAGTTTTGCTTCAAAATAATTATGGAAATTGAAAATAATGTGTTTGGAAAGAAGTCTCATGAAAAGACCAGTCAAGAAAACTGGAGGAACACATGTGTTCTGAAGCAGGAAGTGATGGAAAATGAAACAAATGCCTATAAATTTGCTAACTTGTGGATGAAATATATATCCTATGATGTGCATTAATTGAAGAAATAGTAATGTACCAGTGTTGAATAAATATGAACATCAAAATACATATTGTGTCCCATAGGAATCTACTTTCATTGATGTTAAACTGAGTCAGTTACTGTAGAAATATTAGTATTTGTATTCACCATTCACTGAAATTAGTTTTCAGTACTAGGAAACAAATATGTATGTCAGGTGGATGAATATTTCTCAGAATAATCTTTTGAAAAGTTGATTATAAAACAACGTACATGAATGTGATTGAATTTAGGGAGTGTATATAAGACATATATATTTCATATTTTGAAAAATCAGGAGAGTGATTACATATATATATATATATATATATATATATATATATATATATACACACACACACAAACAAAACACACACAGAGACATAAAAAAAACAGCAATATATATGCCAATCGAAATTCATCATGAAAATTATATCATCCACAGATGCAAAAATATTTCTTTTACCGAATATGGATTTATGTATAATGGTGTCCAACTAGAAAGCTCTCCCATAGGTTGAATTTTCAGTTCCAACACCGTTTATGAGAAGTGATCTCTTCTCACAATTTGTATCTGCCAAGTCATCCGCCACACAAGAATGTACGTGTGGTACCAGGTACCATTGTATATGTGCATATAAATATACAGGTGCTGAATAGGCTACAGAGAAAGGGAGACAGAAATTCACATATTTGTAACTGTAAAAACACATGGAGAAGTATTTCAACAAAAAATTGCCTATATATATATATATATATATATATATATATATAATATATATATATATATATATATATATATCTCCTACCCTATATAACGCAAAAAGCAAGTCCAACTATATACCATTCCTTTTCTGAACTTCTTCTATTTCTATTCTGTTTTGAATGCCCACCTGGGCCTATTTCTATTCTCTGTGGAAAGCCAACCTGGGCCTAGATCTCAGTTTTCAAGGGTGACTATCATGCGTGGACTCCTAAAATCCCAAAACACCGCGTTTTCTACCTTTTCTCAGAACATGAGAAAAAAACAAAAACCCACACCTACACCCACAAAGGCACCTCCTTCACCCAAGTAGGTCTGTGATAATCCGGATTGTCCTGTGACTGGTGGGCCATATTATGTTCCCCTGAAATGGCCTCTCCTGTCTCAGATCTGGACACCTTGGGCAACTCTGTGAAATTGTCAGGAGCCAGGTGTGAGCCACTACCTTCTTTCTCAGCAAAGACGCCTCTTCAGATCGTTCTTGGCATTTGGCAATCCTCATATCAGTAGGTACCATAAAATACTGACTCTTTCCTTGCTAAATGCAAACAAGTGAGGCCACTGGGACTGGGACTGGGACTGGCTCTGGGTGCATGACTTCCTGGATCCCAAGTTCAGAGAGTTCCATCACCAAAGATGTAAGGTGAGGTCACTTCCTTCAGAAACTGAATGAGGTCACCGCCTTGACAACCACTTTGTCCAAACAGTTGCTTCCAAGGGTCCCATGTGATGGAGGCTGCACATACTTCCTGTGACAATTTCACAAGTTACAATGGTATATTAACCATAGGCACCCGGGAACTGCTCTCCCCAAAGGCCTGGTTTGGTCCATCTTCTCTGCATCAACAAGAGAGAGGCTGATTAAGACACATGTCTTCATCCTGACCAGGTTGTTTGCCATGGAAGATGACTTTTGCTATCTCAGGTCCTTCACAGATGCCTTCATCTTCTACAGAGATCATTTCTGCATGGACTCTTGAGGTTCTCAGCAGGTGGAAGATACCCTACATTCCGGTATACTAAGACCAACTCTGTCCCTGCTCTTTTGTAAAGTTAGATTGAGGGAACTTCATCAGCAACCAATTTGTCCTAACATCATGAGGTCACTGCATCAGCAACCAATTTGTCCTAACAGTTGCTTCCAGAGTCCCAAGGAGGCTGCCCCTACTTCCTATGACACTGTCACAAGTAAGAATGATATATCGACCATAGGCACCAAGGTAAAGCTCTCCACACAGGCCTGGTTTGGTCCATCTTCTCTACATTAAGAAGAGAGAGGCCGATTCAGACATAACCCTGCATCCTGACCAAGTTGTTTGCCATGGAATAAGTCTTTAGCTCTCTCAGGTCCTTCACAGCTGACTATATCTTGTTCAGAGATCATTTCTGCATGGACCTTTGAGGTTCTCAGGAGGTCAAAGATCCCATACATTCCTGTATTGTAAGACCAACTCTGTTTATGCTATTTTGTAAAGTTAGAATGAGGGAACAGTGTATGGTTTGGGTAAATAATATGTTCAATTTGGGTTAGGAATCATTCTACTGGATTAATAATGATATTGGCAACCTGTGATATGTATAAGAATATGGAGGTGAATTATATGTATGAAAACATAAATCCAAGTAATATTTGAAGCCCAGAATGGCATCGGTCCCTTGATTGGGATACTTAGCTTTGAATTACGTTCTTCACAATGTCTCAGATAAATCGATATACAATGCCATAGGACCTTGTACCTTGGATGATTGAATGTCGAAGAGTAAATCCAGTCAAAAAGGGATAGTCCATAGGAATAGGAAGATGGTCAGTAGGTTTACAAAGAAGAGTGAATATAGGATTTGGAACAATTATTCTTTAGCAATAGGGTTTCTGTTAGAGAGTGAATGTAAATGTCATCACATGTGAAGAGTCAGTCACAAAAGTGAACTGGGAAAAATAAGTAGGAAAGCAGATATCAACAGAGACATTATGACATCAGGCAAAACGAAAAGTAAGTGATGGGATTAGACATTTTCAAGAGGGTTGAGTTTGAAAATATAATCTTAGGATGAAACAAATATGTAGTCACCAATAGGATTGACATTTGAGAGAATTAGGCAAACTGGACATGGATGTTTTTAGTAATCCATGTTCACCTTCCTTTTAGGCTTTGGTACAATCATAAGTGTGACCTTTGCGTTTTGTGTCCAGAATATTACTGTGAAAAATTTTTATGTAGATCAGGTGACATGAGTGTTTCTTCCAACATTTCTGGGTGCAATATTTTGAAGACGTATAAATTAGTATTGGGGGTACAAATGGGTGTACCCTGTGTCTATGAATATAGAGATAATTCATGAATAGACCATACAGTGAATAAATAATATAACTGGTTCCACATTAAATAATGGATTGAATTGATTTCTGAAAATATATAAGAAATATTTTATTGATATAGAATCATTCATTTCAACCAGTTATACATCTAATGGTAATATTATGGTTAGCGTTTATCATGAAGGGTGTGTGAGTTTGCTTCAAAAGTGTTTATGGAAATCGAAAATAATGTGTTTGGAAAGAAGTCTCATGAAAAGACCAGTCAAGAAACATGGAGGTATACATTTGTTCTGAAGCTGGAAGTGAGTGAAAGTGAAACAAATCCCTGCAATTTTGCAAACTTGTGGATGGAATATATATTCTATGATGTGCATTAACTGAAGAAATATTAATGTACCAGATTTGAATAAAAATGAACATCAAAATACACATTATGTGCCATAGGAATTTACTTGGTTTGATGTTAAACTGGGTCAGTTACTGTAGAAATATTAGGATTTATATGAACCATTCACTGAGGTTAGTTTTCAGTACTAGGAAACAAATATGTATTTCAGGTGGATGAATATTTCTGATAATAATCTTGTGAAAAGGTGATTATAAATCCTCATAAATGAATATGAATGAATTTAGGGACTGTATAATAAGACACATATATTTCATATTTGAAAAATCTGGACAGTATGTGTATATATATATATATATATATATATATATATATACACACACACACACACACACACACACAAACACACACACAAACACACACACATACACACACACACATTAAAAAGTAGCAATATATATGCCAATCGAAATTCACCATGAAATATATATCATCCACACTTCCAACAATATTTATTTTACTGTACATGGATTTATATATAATGTTGTTGAATTAAGAAGATCCCTCATAGGTTAAATTTTAAACCATGAGCCTATTCTGGAGAGTGGCCAGAATTCAGGAAAAAAACAGGAACGTAGGATGGTAGCAGATGATGCCCATCGATAAGGCTAGCCGCAGTCCATTCATGAATTGGGCAGGATGAATGCTGGGAAGAATTCTACTAGACAGGACACATCCATTGATGCATTCTCTTTTCTAATGTCCACAATCATGCACAAAGTGGCATACACACACATTGAAACAGAAGCCTTGTAAAACGACTTTCTAGACACAGTCCAGTCCAAACCAAACAAATCGCCTTTTCTACATTTTCTCAGAAAATGAGACAAAACCACAAACTCACACCCACACCCACAAAGGCACCAGCTTCCCCCAAGTAGCTGTGTGACTATATGGAGTGTCCTCTGATTGGTGGGCCAATCAATGTTCCCCCGAAATGGCCTGTCCTGTCTCAGATCTTGTCTTCTTGGCCAACTCTTTGAGGTTGTCAGTAGCCAGTGGTTAGCCACTACCTGTTTTCTCAAGAAAGGCCCCTCTTCAGAGCTTTCCGGGCATTTGGCCATCCTCACTTCACTAGGTACCAAGAAAGACTCACTCTGTTTTTGGTAAATTCAAACAAGTGAGCACACTGAAACTGGGAATGAAAGTGGCTCTGGGTGCCTGGCTATCTGGATCCCAAGTTCAGAGAGTTCCATCAACAGGGAAGTGAGGTGAGGTCACTTCCTTCATGAAGTAATGAGGTCACTGCCTTGGCAACCAATTTGTCCTAACAGTTGCTTCCAAGTGTCCCATGAGATGGAGGCTGCCCCTACTTCCTGCAACACTGTCACAAGTTACAATGGTATATCAACCATTGTCACCCAGGAACAGCTCTCCAGACAGGCCTGCTTGGTCCACCTTCTCTACATTGAGAAGAGAGAGGCTCATTCAGACACATCCCTTCAGCCTGACCAAGTTGTTTGTGATATAATATGACTTTTACTCCTTCAGGTCCTCCATAGCTGCCTACATCTTCTCCAGGGATCATTTCTGCATGGACCTTTGAGATTCTCAGCAGGTCGATGATCCCCTACATTCCTGTATTGTAAGACCAACTCTGTGCCTGCTCTTCTGTAAAGTTAGATTGAAGGAAAAGTGTATGGTTAGGGTTAATAATATGTTCAACTTGGGTTGGGAATCATTCTGCAAAATGAATAATAGTATTGGGAACCTGTGATATTTATAAGAATAATGAGGTGAAATATAAGTATGAAAACAGAAATCTAGGTATGATTTGAAGCCCAGAAGGACATCAAGCCCTTCATGGGGATACTTAGCATTGAATTACGTCTGCAGAGATGTCTCAGATAAATCGATATACAATTTCATAAGACCTTGAACCTTGGATGACAGAATGTAGCAGAGAACATCCAGTCAAACAGGGATAGTCGTTAGGATTAGGAAGATATTCGGTAGGTTTAGGTAGAAAAGTGAGTATAGGTTTTGGAAAAAAAGTTCTTTAGCAATAGTTTTTCGGGGAGAGAGTAAGTGTAAAGTTCAGCACATGTGAAGAGTCAGTCACAATGATAAACTGAAAAATATATGTAGGAAATCAGATATCTATAGAGAAATTAGGAAATAAGGCAAAGTATAAAGTGAGAGATAGGATTAGACATTTTCAACAGGCTTGAGTTTGAATATTTAATCTTAAAAAGAAATAGGTATCTAGTCACCAATAGGATTAATATTTGAGGGCATTAGGCAACCTGGACAAGGATGTTTTTAGTAATCCATGCTCACATTCCATTTAGGCTTTGGTACAATTAAAAGTGTGAACTCTGAATTTTGTGTCCAGAATATTACTGTGATAACATGTATATGTAGATCAGGTGACATGAGTAATTCTTACACCATTTCTGGGAGCAATATTTTGAAGAAGTATACATTAGTATTGTCGGTAAAAAGAGGTATAGACTGTGTCTATGAATATACAGATAATGCATGAATAGACCATACTTTGAATAAATAATATAACTGGTTACAACTTTAAATAATGGATTTAATTGATATCAGAAAATATACAGTAATTCTTATGTTGATATACCTACATTCATTCCAACCAGTTATACATCTAATGGTAATATTAGTGTTATGGTTTATCATGAATTGTGTGTGAGTTTGCTTCAAAAGTGATTATGGAAATCGAAAATAATGTATTTGGAAAGAAGTCTCATGAATAACGAGTCAAGAAACATGGAGCAATACATGTGTTCAGAAGCAGGAAGTGATTGAATGTGGAACAAATGCCTATAAACTTGTGAACTTGAGGATTAAATATATATCCTATGATGTGCATAAACTGAGGAAATATTAATCTACCAGTGTTGAATAAAAATGAACTTCAAAATACACATCATATCCCATAGGAATCTACTTGCATTGATGTTAAACTGGGTCAGTTACTGTAGAAATATTAGGATTTCTATGCACCATTCACTGGAGTTAGTTTTCAGTCCTAGGAAACAAATATGTATTTCAGGTGATGAAAATTTCTGAGAATAATCTTGTTGAAAGTTGACTATACATCCACATACATAAACAATAATGAATTTAGGGAGTGTATATAAGACACATATATTTCTTATTTTGTAAAATCTGTAGAGTGTGTATATATACACACACACACACACACACACACACACACAAAACACACACAGAGACATTAAAAATAGCAATATATATGCCAATCAAAATTCATCATAAAATATATATAATCCACAGATGCAAAATGTTTATTTTACTGAACATGGATTTATGTGTAATGTTGTTCAAATAGGAAGCTCATACATAGGTGTAATTTTCAGTTCCAACAGCATTTATGAGGAGTGATCTCTTCTCACAATTTGTATCTGCTAATTCAGCCACCTCACAAGAGGTAAGATTCTATATGCGCATATAAAAATACATGTGCTGAATAGGCTACAGAGAAATTGAGACAGGAATTCACACATTTGTTAACTTTAAAAACACATGGAGAACTATTTCAGCAAATAATTGACTAGATATATAACTCCTAACCAATATCATGCAAAGGGTAAGTCCAACTATACATAATGCCTCTTCTGACCTGCTTGTATTTCTATTCTTTTTGGGTTATTTTTCTCTATCATATTAGGATTTCTAGTCAATGTCTAGTAGGTATGGGTTAGCATCAGAGATTCAGTATTTCGAATGGAAAATTGGAAAATGAATCCAATGTGTATGCAAATATGTGCTACACAAAAATCTTTCCACTCTCATCCAGAACAATGGCTTGACATTACCTTCGACCCAAATAAGACACAATTACAGGAGAAGAGTTAGAAAATCTGTGAATACATATCTGGAATGGAAAATGCTCAGGAGTTCACAACCTTGGAGGTGGAAGATGTGTTCTAAAAGTAAGGGACAGGGTAAACACTCCACAAACATGGATCTCTGCTTGCCTAAAGACTTCTTAAGTAACTGCCTTTGAGGTTGGGCACTTGAAATATATGTTGTTGTCAGGAGCTTTAGCTTCCTTTGTAGTGAGACCATCAAAGTTGCTTCTGCATCTATCTGACCTGGAGGACATGGTTTCTTATTTTTTTAATGAACATGAGGCAGCAGAGCTGAAATCTCTCTTAGTAGGGAAACTGTGGCCACTGGGACTAACTGTCTCCCCGTGTGGACTGTGAAAACATTTGGTCATCCTCCACTTTTTGTGGTGTTTCTTGCAGCTGCTCTGGGAGTTTTGTATTTGCTTCACAAAATACAACACATTCAAAGGGACACAGTTCTGGAGGGTGATCTGTCAGGTGTGCTGCATCAGGGTCTGCAGGAGAATGCATCAACCAGGCTTCTATCACACATACCTTGCCCCATTGACCATAGCAACCTGGTTCTGAAGGTTAAGAATTATGATAATATATATATATATATATATATATATATATATATATATATATATATATATATATATATATATATAAAGTGATTATGGAAATCTAAAATTATGTGTTTGGAAAGAAGTCTCATGAAAAGACCAGTCAAGAAACATGGAGGAATACATGTGTTCTAAAGCGGGAAGTGATTGAAAGTGAATGAAATGCATATAAATTTCTGAACTTGTGGATGAAATATATATCCTATGATGTGCAAAAACTGAAGAAATAGCAATGTACCAGTGTTGATTAAAGTGAACGTCAAAGTACACACGTGTCCTATAGGAATCTACTGCATTGATGTTAAACTGGGTCAGTTACTGTAGAAATATTAGAATTTCTCTGCACAATTCACTGAAGTTATTTTTCAGTTCTAGGAAACAAATATGTATTTCAGGTGGATAAATATTTCTGAGAATAATCTTGTGAAAAGTTGATTATAAATCCGCATACATGAATATGAATGAATTTAGGTAGTGTATAAGAAGACTCATATATTTCACATTTTGAACAATTTGGAGAGTGTGTGTATGTATATATATATATATATATATATATATATATATATATATATATATATATATATATATAAATACACACACACACACACACAACACACAGGGAAATTAAAAAGTAGCAATATATATACCAAAAAACATTCATCATTAAATATATATCATCCACAGATCCAAAAATATTCATTTTAATGAACATGGATTTATGTATAATGTTGTTCTACTAGGAAGCTCACATATAGGTTGAATTTTCATTTTTAACAGCATTTAGGTGGAGTGATTTCTTCCCACAAATTGTATCTGCCATGTCAGCCACCTCACAAAAATGTGAGTCTTATAACAGGTAGGTTTCTATATGTTCATAAAAAAATACATGTGCTGAAAACGCTACAGAGAAAGGGAGACAGGAATTCATATATTTGTTTACTTTAAGAACACATGGTGAACTTTTTCAACAAAAAAATGACTAGATTTGTAACTCTCACCATATATAATGCAAAAGGCAATACAAACTATACACCATGCCTCCTGTGAAATGCTCGTATTTCTATTCTGTTTGGGTTATTTTTCTCCATCATATTAGGATTAGTAGTCAGAGTCTAGTAGGGTATGGTTAGGGTCAGGGAGGAAACGGTTTCTTATTTTCCAATGAACATGAGGCATCAGTGCTGAATTCTCTTTGTATGTAAACTGTGGCTTCTGAGGGCTAAGTGTCTACCCATGTGGACTGTGAAGCCATTTGGTCATTCTCCATTTTTCATGGTGTTTCTTGCTGCTTCACTGGGAGTTTGGTATTTGCTTCACGAAATACAAGGAGTTCAACTGGGAAAGAGTGCTGGAGGGAGTTATGTCACGTGTGGTGGGTCATTGTCTGCAGGAGAATGCAACAACCATGCTTCTATCCCACATAGTTTGCCCACTTGACCATAGCACTTGATTCTGAACATTGCTCTGAAACCTCTGCATATAACAAGATGCCTTTACATATAAGGGTCTGTTGGTAGCACCATGTCAGTCACAAGCCATTTGGAAGACAATGACAGATCCACAGGGCCACACCACAGATGTTTTGTCACACACCTGCACACCACAGCTCTAGGCCCACTACTCAGTAGGCTCCAACTTACTGGCATCTCTGTTCTACAAATTTTCATGAAACCCAGTCAACCAAGGCTGTCTGATATACTCATGATCAGCAACAAGAGATCCAAAGTTCTCCGGTGCCATCTGGTAATGGGAATTTCAAAAATTCCATGGTATTAATCTAGCCATTTTTCATGGATGATGTTGGAAGCCCTGTGGGTTTCAATTCATTCAGGAACCATTAAATGGTGAGGAAGCTCATTTCAATGAAAACTCTACAGAACTCTTATAGGCAAGGCTTCCCAAAGAGTGGCCAAAAGGTCACATGAAGCCAGGCACATTGAGGTCTAAATGTGAGATCTCTGTGTGTCTTGACTCTCAACTATGGCTGCCAATTATTTGAAAAAAAAATCATGTGATATCCTGGCTGAGATTCCCAGTGCTCTGTGGAGAGCCACCCTAGTCCTATTTCTCAATTTCCAAGGGTTCCTCTCATGCGTGGCCTCCTAAAATCCCAACACAATTTATGGCAATACTTCTATGAGGTCAGTTCCAGAACTCAGTCTCTAAGGGCAATCACACCAGAGTTCAAGCTCAGGTGGACTCAGTCATCTCTTGCAACCACCACACAAATGTCCACAATTAAAACCAAAATACTCCCACATGGCTCTCATCTTCTTCCATATAGACACTCCTCATAACCTCTGGCTGGAGTTTTCCATGAGGGGCACAGCCCTAGACAGTTTCCAAAATAACCTCCCTTGCCCCTCTTTTGCCTAATGTCAGGGTTGCCTGGACACCCTTCCTGTAAACCAGGAGTGATCAAATATGCCTGCCATTAATAATACTCTGTTTCTCCAAATTGAGCCCTTCTGATTGTTGGGTTTAGATTCTTTATGTGAATTGGAGTCATGAGCTTTGATTCTTTATGTGAATTGGAGTCATGGGCTTTGAAAAACTCATTTGACCCAATGGATCCCTATTCTCACTTGATGGAGGTAAGGAACCTTACAGAAGAAGGCTAGAGACTTCATTCACAATTACAGCAATTTTGGCAATTTTGGTTTTGGATGTACACATTGGATCTTTCTTTAGATCCATTAGGTGGTGGGAATCTAAGCCACAGCCTCACATAGGGCCAAGAGGCTGATTCAGACACATCCCTTTCCAAAGCAATTAAGCAAAGAGCCATAGGTGATGCCCATTCATTTCCATTTGAAAACTGTTTTCTTCAGGCTTCATAAAGGTGTGGCCTAAGGTAAAGACCTTTCTGACATTCAGGGAAAGAGAAGAATAGGAAAGCAAAAGGCCAAAAGCAGAGTTTCTCCACTGAGACTTTCGTGTTCACACTGATATCTGAGTTTTCTGAGATGCTCGCCATTCCCTTCAGCTATCAAGTTAATGGCCATGTCAAAGAGCTTGGAGGTGGTACATATCTTGGACACAAATCCATGAGCCTATTCTGGAGAGTGCTCAGAATTCAGGAAGAAAACAGGAACTTAAGAAGATATTAGGTATTGTCCATTCTTAAGGCAAGCCAGAGTCCATTCATAAATTGGGCAGGATGAATGCTGGGGAGCTTTCTACTAGACAGGGCACATCCATTGATGCATTCTCTTTTCTACTGTCCACATCAACGGACACAATGGGATACACAGACATAGAAAAATTCTCCTTGTCAAATGACTTACTAGATCAGTCAACTCCAAAACAAACAAATTGCCTTCCCTACCTATTCTCAGAACTTGAGAGAAAACCACAAATCCACACGCACACCCACAAAGGCACCTCCTTCTCTCAAGTAGTTCTGTGACTATCCGCAGTGTCCTCTGACTGGTGGGCCATACTATGTTCTCAGATCTGGACTTCTTTGCCAAATCTGTGATGTTGTCAGGAGCCAGCGGTGAGCCACTACCTGCTTTCTCAGGATAGGCCCCTCTTGAGAGCTTTCCTGGTATTTGCCCATCATCACATCTGTAGGTACCAAAAAGAATGACTCTGTCCTTGGAAAATCGAAACAAGTGAGACCACTGGGACTGGAACTGGAACTGACTTTGGTGCTTGGCTTCCTGGATCCCAAGTTCAGGAGTTCAAACCTTGGAGGTGGCAGAGGATTTTCCAAAAGTAAGGGACAGGTAAACACTCCACAAACATGGAGCTGTGCTGTCCTGAAGACTTCTTGAGAAACTGCCTCTGAGTTTGGGCACTTGAAATATATATTGTTGTCAGGAACTTTAGCTTCCTTTCTAGTGACAGCATCAAACCTGGGTCTGCATCTATGTGACCTGGAGGACATGGTTTCTTATTTTCCAATGAACATGAGGAAGCAGTGCTTAATTCTCTCTTTGTAGGTAAACTGTGGCCACTGGGGGCTAAGTGTCTCCCCGTGTGGACAGTAAAGCCATTTTGTCATCCTCCACTTTTCGTGGTGTGTCTTGCTGCTACACTGGGATTTTGGTATTTGCTTCATGAAATACAAGGAGTTAAACTGGGACACAGTGCTGTAGAGAGTTCTGCCATGTGTGGTGGGTCAGGGTCTGCAGGAGAATGCACCAAGCAGGCTTCTATCCCACATAACTTGCCACCTTGTCCATAGCAACCTGATTTTTAGCATTGCCCTGAAACTTCTCCATATAACAAGATGCCTATACATACAAGGGTCTCCTAGCTGCACCATGTCAGTTAGAAGCCATTTGGAAGACAATGGCAGATCCACATGGCTCCAACACAGATAGTTTATCACAAACTTGCACACCACTGCTCTATGCCCAGTACTCAGGAGGCTCCAACTTACTGGCATTTCTGTTCTACACTATTTTCATGAAACCCAGTCAATCAACGAACTGTCTGGTAAACTCATGATGAGCAATACAACATCCAAAGGTTCTCCAGTGCCACCTGATTATGGGAATTTCAAAAATTTCATGGTATTTATCTAGCCATTTTTCAAGGATGAAGTTGGAGGCAATGTGGGTTTCAATTCATTCAGGAACCATTAAATGGTGAGGAAGCTCATTTCATTGCATGTTCTGGAGAACTCCTACAGGCAAATCTTCCAAAAGAGTGGACAAAAGGTCACATGTAGTCAAGCCCATTGAGGTGTACAATGTGAGGTCCATGTGTGTTTTGACTCTCAACTATGGCTGCCAGGTCTTTCAGAATAAAATCCTGTGATATCCTGGCTGAGATTCCCAGTGCTCTGTGGAAAGCCACCCTTGGCCTAGATCTCAGTTTCCAAGGGCGACTCTCATGGGTGGCCTCCTAAAATCCCAACACAATTCATTGCAATACTTCTTTGAGGTAAGTTCCAGAACTCAGTCTCTAACGGGAATCACACCAGAGTTCAAGCCATGGTAGACCCAGTTATCTCTTCCAACCGCCACACAAATAACCACAAGTAATTCTAAAACACTCCCACATGTCCCTCATCTTATTCCATATAGACACTCATCATAACCTCTGGCTGGAGGTTTCCATGAGGGGCGCAACCCAAGACAGTGTCCAAAATAAGCTCCATTGCCTCTCATTTGCCTAAAGTCTTGGTGGCCTGGACACCCTACCTGTGATCCAGGAGTGATCAAAGAGGCCTGCCCTTAATTATGTCCCACTTCTCCATTTTAAGGCCTAATGATTGTCGGGTACAGATTCTTTATGTGATTTGGAGTCATGTGAAAACCCAAACACCTTTGGCCTAGACTCTGCAGGGGTTTGAAGAAATTATTTGACCCAAAGGATCCCTATTCTCACTTGATGGATGTCAGGAATCTAACAGAGGAAGGCAAGAAACTTCATCCACAATGACTGCTATATTTGCCCTTTTGGTTTTGAATTCACACAAGGGATCTTTTTTAGATCTATCAGGTGCTGATAAACTAAGCCACAGCCTCACACAGGGCCAAGAGGCTGAACCAGATCCCTTTCCAAAGAAATTAAGACAAGATCCACAGGTGATGCCCATTCATTTCCATTTGAAAACTGTTTTCTTCAGGCTTCAAAAAGGGTTGACCTGAGGCAAAGACCTTCCTGACATTCAGAGTAACAGAACCTTAGGTAAGCAAATGGCCCAAAGCAGGGTTTCTCCAGTGAGACTTTCCTGGTCACACTTATATCTCAGTTTTCGAGATGGTCCCTTTCCCATCAGCTATCTAGTACATGGCCATGTCTCAGAGATTGGAGGTGGAACATATCCTAGACACAAAACCATGAGCATATTCTGGAGAGTGGCCAGAATTCGGGAAGAAAATAAGACGTATATATTATTATTGGGGGTACAATTATTTGTACCCTGTGTCTATGAATATAGAGATAATGTACGAATAGACCACATTGTGAATAAAAAATATAACTGGTTCCAACTTTAAATAATGGATTGAATTGATATCTGAATATATACAGGAAATCTTATATTGATATACAATCATTCATTCCAACCAGTTATACATCCAATGGTAATAATAGTGTTATGGTTTATCATGAAGAGTGTGTGAGTTTATCTTCAAAAGTGATTGTGGAAATCTGAAATAAAGTGTTTGGAAAAAAGTCTCATGAAAAGACCAGTCAACAGACCTGGAGGAATACATGTGTTCTGAAGAAGGTAGTGATTGAAAGTGAAACATATGCCTACTAATTTCTGAACTTTTGGATGAAATATATATATATATATAATATGATATACATAAACTGAAGAAATAGTAATCTACCAGTGTTGAATAAAAATGAATGTCATAATACACATAATGTCCCATAGGAATCTATTTGCATTGATGTTAAACTGGGTCAGTTACTGTAGAAATGTTAGGATTTGTATGCACCATTCACTGAAGTTAGTTTTCAGTACTAGGAAACAAATATGTATTTCAGGTGGTGAATATTTCTGAGAATAATCTTGTGAAAAGTTGATTTTAAATCCACATACATGAACTTGAATGAATTTATGGAGTGTAAATAAAACACATATATTTCATATTTTGAAAAATCTGGAGAATATATATATATATATATATATATATATATATATATATATATATATATATAAACATACACAAAACAAACACCCAGAAATTAAAAAGTAGCAATATATTTGCCAATCCAAATTCATCATGAAATATATATCATCAACTGATGCAAAAATATTTATTTCACTGACCATTGATTTAGATATAATGCTGTTCTACTAGAAAGCTCACCCATAGGTTGAATTCTCAGTTCCAACAGCGTTAATGAGCAGTGCTCTCTTCTCAGAATTTGAATCTGCCAAGTCATCTACTTCACAAAAATATAAGTGTGAAATTAGGTAGGATTCTATAGGTGCATATAAAAATACATGTGCTGAATAGGCTAAGAGAATGGAAGTCAGGAATTCACATATTTCTTAACTTTAACAACACATGGAGAACTATTTCAATTAAAAATTGACTAGATTAAAACACCTACCCTTTATCATGCAAAAGGCAAGTCCAAATATACACCATGCCTCCACTGAACTGCTTGTATTTCAATTCAGTTTGGGTTATTTTTTTTCCATCATATAAGAATTAGGAGTCAGATTCTAGTAGGGTATGTGTTAGTGTCAGGGATTCAGTATTTTGAATGTAAAATTGGAAAATTAATCTAATGTGTATTCAAATATGTGCTAGAGAAAAATCTTCCAACTCTCATTCAGAACAATGCCTTCACATTACCTTCGCCCCAAGTAAGACACAATTACAGGAGAAGAGTTAGAAAATATGTGAATACATATCTGGAATGGAAAATGCTCAGGAGTTCACAACCTTGGAGGTGGTAGAGGAGTTTCCAAAAGTAAGGGATAGGGTAAAAACTCCACAAACATAGAGCTCCTCCAGCCTAAAGACTTCTGGAGAAACTGCCTTTGAGGTTGGGCACTTGAAAAAAATGTTGTTTTCATTAGCTTTAGCTTCCTTTCTAGTGAGACCATCAAACCTGGGTTTGCATCTATGTGACCTGGAGGACATGGTCTCTTATTTTCAAATGAACATGAGGCAACAGTGCTGAATTCTCTCTTTGTAGGTAAACTGTGGCCCATGGGGGTTAAGTGTCTCCCCGTGTGGACTGTGAAGCTATTTGGTTATCCTCCACTTTTCATGGTGTTTCTTCACATGCAGTGGGAGTTTTGTATTTGCTTCACAAAATACAATGAGTTCAACAGGGACACAGTGTTGCAGCGATTTCTCGCATGTTTGTTGGGTCAGGGACTGCAGGAGAATGCACCAACCAGGCTTCTATCCCACATAGCTTGTCCCCTTTACCATAGCTTTCTGATTCTGAACATTGCTCTGAACCCTCTCCATATAACAAGATGCATTTACATACAAGGGTCTGCTGGCTGCACCATGTTAGACACAAGACATTCGGAAGCCAATGGAAGATCCACATGACCCCACCACAAAAGTTTTAGCACGCACCTGCACACCACTGCTCTAGGCCCACTACTCAGCAGGAATCAACTTACTAGCATCTCTCTTCTACAACATTTTCATTAAACCCAGTCAATCAAGGCACTGTCTGGTACCCTCATGGTCAGCAACAGGACATCCAAAGTCATCCAGTTCCACCTGGTCTTGGACCAAAGGTTCTTTAGCAATAGGTTTCGGTTAGAGAGTGAATGTCAATGTCAGCAAATGTGAAGGGTCAGTCACAATGATGAACTGGGGAAAATATTTAGGATAGCAGATATCAATAGAGACATTAGGAAACCAGGAAAAGTATAAAGTGAGTGGTAGAATTAGATATTTTCAACAGGGTTGAGGTTGAATATATAAGATTAGGAAGAAACAAATATGCAGTCACCAATAGGATTGACATTTGAGAGCATTAGGCAAACTGGACATAGATGTTTTTTTGTAATCCATGGTCACATTCCATTTAGGCTTTGGTAGAAATTAAATGTGACCTTTGTATTTGTGTCCAGAATATTATTGTGATAACATGTATATGTAGAACAGGTGACATGACTATTTCTTCCACCATTTCTGGGAGCAATGTTTTGAAGATGTATAAATTAGTATTCGGGGTACAAAGAGGTGTACCCTGTGTCTATGAATATAGAGATAATACATAAATAGACCATAAGGTGAATAAATAATATAACTGGTACCACTTTAAATAATGGATTTAATTGATATCAGAAAATAAATAAGAAATCTTATATTGATATACAATCATTCATTCCAACCAGCAATATATCTAATGGTGATATTAGTGTCATGGTTTATCATAAAGAGTGTGTGAGTTTTGCTTCAAAAGTGATTATGGAAATCGAAAATAATGTATTTGGAAAGAAGTCTCATGAAAAGACCAGTCAAGAAACATGGAGGAATATGTTTGTTCTGAACCGGGAAGTGATTGAAAGTGAAACAAATGCGTATAAATTTGCTAACTTGTGGATGAAATATATACCCTATGTTGTGCATAAAATGAAGAAATAGTAATGTACCACTGTTGAATAAAAATGAACATCATAATACACATCATGTCCCATAGGAATCTACTTGCATTGATGTCAAACTGGGTCAGTTACTGTAGAAATATTAGAATATGTATGAACCATTCACTGTAGTTAGTTTTCAGTACTAGGAAACAAACATGAATTTCAGGTGGATGAATATTTCTGAGAATAATCTTGTGAAAAGTAGATTATAAATTCACATATATGAACATGAATGAATTTAGGGAGTGTAAATAAAATACATATATTTCATATTTGACATTGACACACAGACATTAAAAAGTAGCAATGTATATGCCAATCGACATTCATCGTGAAATATATATCATCCATAGATCCAAAACAACTCATTTTACTAAACATGGATTTCTGTATAATTTTGTTCTACTAGGAAGCTCACCCATAGGTCGAATTTTGAGTTCCAACAGCGTTTTGGAGGAGTGATCTGTTCTCACAATTGGTATCTCCCATCAGACTCCTCACAAGATTGTAAGTGTGATACAATGTAGGATTATGTATGTGCATATAAAAATACACGTGATGAAACGGAGACTGGAATTCACATATTTGTTAACTTTAAAAACACATGGAAAACTATTTCAACAAAAAATTGACTAGATATTTTAGTCCTACCATGTATAATGCAAAAGGTAAGTCTAACTATACACCATGCATCCTCTGAACTGCTTGTATTTCTATTCCATTTGGCTTATTTTTCTCCATCATACTAGGATTAGTAGTCAGAGTCTAGTAGGGTATGTGTTAGTGTCAGGGATTCAGTATTCCAAATGGAAAATTGGAAAATGAATCCAATGTGTATGCAAATATGTGCTACACAAAAATCTTCCCGCTCTCATCCAGAACAATGCCTTGACAATACCTTCGCCGGAGGTAAGACACAATTAGAGGAGAAGAGTGAGGAATTCTGTGAATACAAATCTGGAATGGAATATGCTCAGGAGTACATAAAGTTGAAGGACGTAGAGGAGTTTCCAAAAGTAAGGGATAGGGTCAAACCTCTCCATATAACAAGATGCCTTTATATATAAGGGTCTGCAGGCTGCACCATGTCAGTCACAAGCGATTTGGAAGCCAATGGCAGATCCATATGGCCCCATCACATATGTTTTATCACACACCTGCCCACCACTGCCCTTGACTCACTACTCAAAAGGCTCCTACGTACTGGTATCTCTGTTCTACACCTTTTTCATGAAACCCTGTCAATCAAGGCACTTTCTTGTATACTCATAATCAGCAACAGGACATCCAAGTTTCTCCAGTGGCAACCGGTCATGGGAAATTTAAAAATTTTATGGTAGTTATCTAGCCATTTTTCAAGGATGAAGTTGGATTCACTGTGGGTTTCAATTCATTGAGGAACCATTAAATGGTGAGTAAGCTCATTTTAATGAATGCTCTGGAGGACTGTCACAGGCAAGACTTCCCAAAAACTGGCCAAAAGGTCACATGAAGCCAGGCCCATTGAGGTCTACAATGTGAGGTCCATGTGTGTTTTGACTCTCAACTATGGCTGCCAAGTCTTTCAGAATAAAATCATGTGATATCCTGGCTGAGATTCCCAGTGCTCTCTGGAAAGCCACCATGGTCCTACATCTCAGTTTCCTAGGCGACACTCATGTGTGGCCTAATAAAATACCGACAAAATTCATGGCAATACTTCTCTGAGGTCAGTTCCTGAACTCAGTCTCTAAGGGGAATCACACCAGAGTTCAAGCCCAGTTGGACCAAGTCATCTGTTACAACCTTGATAAAAAGGTCCACAATTAAAACCAAAACACTCCCACATGTCCCTCATCTTCTTCCATAGAGACACTCATCATTACATCTGACTGGAGGTTTCCATGAGGCGTGCAGCTCAGAAAAGTGTCCAAAATAAGCTCCCTTTCCCCTCATTTGCCTAAAGTCAGGCCTGGACACCATTCTTGTGAACCAGGAGTGATCATATAGGCCTGCCGTTAATGCTGCTCCACTTCTCCAATTTGAGGCCTAATGACTGTGGTGTTTAGATTCTTTATGTGAAATGGAGTCATGAGAAAACCCAAGCAACTATAGGCTCGCCTCTGTAGGGCTTTGAAGATCTTTTTTGACCCAAAGGATTCCCATTCTCACTTAATGGAGTTCAGGAACTTTACATAGGAAGGCGAGAGACTTTATGCACAATAAGTGCTCTTTTGTCAATTTTGGTATTGGATACACACATAGGATCTTTCTTTTGATCCATCTGGTGCTGAGAATTTAAGCCACAGTCTCACACAGGGCCAAGGGTCTGATTCAGACCCATCCCTTTCCAAAGCAATTAAGGAAACAGCCACAGGTGATGATCATTCATTTCCATTTGAGAACTCTTTTATTCAGGCTTCACAAAGGGGTGGCCTGAGGCAGAGTCCTTCCTGACATTCAGAGCAATAAAACAATAGGTAAGAAAAAGGCCCAAAGCAGGGTTTCTCCACTGAGACTTTACTGGTCACACTGATATCTGAGTTTTCTAAGAAGCTCGCCATTCCCTTCAGCTATCCAGTACATGGCCATGTCACAGAGCTTGGAGGTGTTACATATCTTGGACACAAATCCATGAGCCTATTCTTGAGAGAGGCCAGAATTCAGAAAGAAAATAGGAAATTAGGAGGATAGCAGGTGTTGTCCATCCATAAAGCAAGCCGCAGTCCATTCATAAATTGGGCAGGATGAATGCTGAGATTCTTTCTGCTAGACAGGACACATCCATTGATGCATTCTCTCTTCTCATGTCTACAACCACAGACACCATTGGATATACAGACATAGAAACACACACCTTGTCAAAGGACTTACTAGAAAATGTTCACTAAATCCAAACAAACCACCTTTCCTACCTATTCTCAGAAAAAGGGAAAACCACAAACCTACACCAACAGCCACTGAGGCACCTTCTTTCCCCAAGTAATTCTGAGAATATCTGGAGTGTCCTCTGACTGGTGGGCCATAGTATGTTCCCTCAAAATGGCATGTCCTGTCTAAGATCTGTTCTCGTTAGCCAACACTATGAAGTTGTCAGGAGCCAGCAGTGAGCAACTATCTTTTTTTCCCAGGAAAGGTTCCTCTTCAGAACTCTCTTGGCATTTTGGCATCCTCATATCAGTAGGTACCAAGAAAGACTGACTCTGTCCTAGGTAAATCCAAACAAGTGAGACCCATGGGACTTGGACTGGGACTGGTTCTGTGTTCCTGGCTTCCTGGATCACAAGATCAGAGAGTTCCATCAACAGGGAAGTGAGGTGAGGTCACTTTCTTCAGGAACTGAATGAGGTCACTGCCTTGGCAACCACTTTGTACTAACAGTTGCTTCCAAGGGTCCAAGGAGATGCAGGTTGCCCCTACTACCTGTGACAGTTTCACAAGATAGAATGGTTATCAACCATAGGCACCCAGGAACAGCTACCCACACAGGCGTGGTTTGGTCCATCTTCTGTACATTAAGAAGGGAGAGGCTGATTCAGACACAACCCTTCATCCTGACCAGGTTGTTTGACATTGAAGATGTCTTTTGCTCTCTCAGGTCCTTCATAGCTGCCTGCATCTTCTCCATGGATCATATCTGCATGGACCTTTGAGGTTCTCAGCAGGTGAAAGTTCCCCTACATTTTTGTATTGTATGACCAAGTCTTTGCCTGCTCTTCTGTAAAGTTAGATTGAGGGAAGAGGGTATGGTTAGGATTAAAAACATGTTTGATTTGTGTTAAGAATCATTTTGCTGAATGAATAATGGTATTGGGAACTGTAATATTTATAAGAATATAGAAGTGAAATATTGTAATGATCAGGCAAGCATAGGAGGAAGAGACCACCAAAAGACTGTATCATGCAACAACAAAGGGTTTATTGCGGGTCCAGCATGCTGGGGCTCAGAGCTCACTTGAATAGAGCAGAGAGTCCTGAGAACAGCTTAAGCAGAGCTTATATACTTTCCTTGGAGAAGCCAGAGATGGAAGTTTATTGATGCCTCAGGGCAAGTGGGCGGTTTGCTTTCAACCAGGTTACAGAGTACATTCTGCACTTTGGCAGTTGGCGACAGCACATTCTGGGAACAAGATTAGCAAACAGTTCTTAAGTTTTCAACAGTGTTTTGTTAAGCTTACAGAAAAACAGGAAATGACAGGTACCTATTTTATTAACCTTTCATTACGCAATTTTTCTTCGGATTACTTTTAATCATAAAAGTGATCATTAAGGGGCATTACATTTTATATCTGCTAGTGGGGTATATTGTTATCTGATTACCATAAATTGAACTTGTCCGATTTCAGCTTGGAGAAAGGAAACTACATTGTTGAGACAACAGGGTGCTATAGTTCGCAATAATATGAGGATTATTAATGGACATGCCAGGGATGATGAAAGCATAGTTAACCAGAAGGAATGTGTGAACCAAGACTCAAACCACCCTTTTTGGGCCTCTCTCTCTCGTTGACACTCTTAAAGGCATTTTCTTAATATACTCATAGGTTCTTTTACAACTCCAGTATGGTCAGCATAAAAACAACATTCTTCTCTCAATGCAGCACAAAGTCCCCGTTCTCTCATGAAGAGGAGGATTAACCCTTGCCTGTTCTGTAAAACAACTTCAGAGAGAGAGGTTAAAGATTCCTGCAAAGCTGTGATGGAGGTTTCTAATATCTTTATATATTGGTCTATTGCTGCTTCGAATTGGGTCATTTGTTGTGTCACATGGACTAGGGCAGTAGTTCCTGTGCCCACTCCTGCAGCAACTCCTATTCCTAATAGGATGGCAAAAGTGAGAGATACAGGTTCCGGGCGCAACTGCGTTGCATGCTCTCCTATTTGATCTTTAAATGTACCTGCGTCATCATAGAGCACTATGGGAAACATCTGCACCATTACATAATTAATCATATCTGTTAACCATTTCATTAAAACATAAACAATGTTTAAATATATATAATCTTTCTGTTGTAGGGACAGACAAGGCAAGGCACATAAGATAGCACTGAAGAAAGGGAAACAGTCCTATTTCATTGCAAACGGACTTAGAGAGCATTGCTTCTGTTGTAATCAACTAATCCCCTGAACCCAAAGTTTAGGTTGTTTCAGAATTTGTACCCAACATGTAAGGGAAGGGGCTCAGAAGTTCACAGTCTGCAGAAGTTCACAAAAAGCAGTTTTTGTTTCTGTTATTTTTTTCTTTGTTCTGGGCAAGTTAAATTTTCAAGGACAACTGAAAGGGGGAGAGCTTTCTTTTTCTCTATTATTTTCTCCCTGCCAGCTGTTACCATGGAGCCTAGTTGGTAACTTCTTTATCTTAGAATTGTAGCAATCTATGTGAAGCCCCAATTCAAGGCCAGAGGTCTATTCATATATTTTGTGATGAACTCGTAAGGGGGTGTCTAGCTTAGGAGTGCTGATTTTTCCAGCCACTGGCCAAGTAGAACAGGGCAACACGAAAAGTGGAAGTTTATCTACATTGAACACTGACTTTTGGAGAAGTCATTTAAGACTTTTCTGTGGGCCTGGTACAGAGGGGGAAGACGTGGAAGGCAAGGCTGAGAGCAGCTCTGTGGATCTGAGAATGAGGAAGGAGAGGTGTAAAAGAATAGTGGGAAAGGGGTTTCGGATTTTTCTAGCAAGAAAAACTTGAGCAGTAGAAAAGGTAGAGCAGAGGGGACGACAGGAGTGAGGATCCCAAAAAGCCTGTGAGGGACTTTAAATCTTTAGTCACCTGTTTTCAGTGATGACAAAGCAACTTTAAAGGCCATTTTCATTTCATCTTGGATAGGGGTCTGAGGGATCTCCTAAGCTGGTTTGAGCTTTGGGTTAGCTGGTAAGAGGACCTGATGGGACCTGCTGTGGGCACCGACTGGATAAGAGAGGAGTTAGTAGGTGGAGGGGTACCTCAGTACCTGATACCTCAGCAAGGGGGCAATGGTCTGAGGACTAGCAGAGGTTTTGATTTTTGATCTAGTATTTGGAGGGGAGAAATCAGGTTGCTGAGGTGGGAGTGACAGCAGAGAGTGTGGAGCAGAAGGCTGAGGGTTAGGATCTATTGGAGAAGCATAGTTCAGAAGGTGAGCAAAGGAGGGAAAAGGCCTCAATATAGGAGAATCTCCTTCCACCCTTTTGAGCACTTGCAGAAGCTAAAAAGATCATGCAGAATTTGAGGATCTAGAGACCTCTCTGAGGGCCATCGGTTTTGGTTGTCTAATTGGTAATATGGCCAATGCTGTGTATTGAATTTGATGAGGAGTTTGGGTTCCACCAGGTAGTCCCTGTATGCTAACATCCCCATGACTTACAGAAGAAGTTGACTTTTCCTCCACACAGCTGTGGCTGTTTCTGGCTTTGATAGTCCACTGGGAAAACATAGTAATCTAGCCTAGCCAACCTGCATCTGGCTGGCGTGTCCCTGCACCATAATGTTTGTTTCCATTATCTAAGAAACGGAAGGGATTTAATGGAAATTTATTGGGATACTCTTTATCAGGAATATCCCAATAGGAAAAACCTATAGCCAGCTGACAAATATCTGGGTGTTGAGATGGTCAACAGGTCCCTAAAGGGGCTGTATGCAAGATAGACTATTCTTCTTTTCTATGAGAATTTGTGATCAGCCATCGCTGCTTAATGGGCTGATGAGGGTTAGGACTACTGGTTGCCAATGGGAGAGTCTATAGCTATATCCACATGCCAAATACGCTATTTGAAAGGGTTACCAGTCATTTCCAGTTTCCAGAAAGAGTCTGGTCAAGGTACAGGCATGAGATGAGAGGCATGATCCAGGAAGTGATTCCATCTACTTTTATTGCTGTAGGTGTTATAAGTAGCACCTGGTAAGTTCTTTTCCAGCGGGGTTCCAGGGATGACACCTGATGTTGTCTTATGTAGATGAAGTCTCTTACTTGAAGTCAATGTGGAGTTCCCTCGTCCCCTGGTTGGTAGGCCGTGGCCAGCTGTTTTAACAGGTATCACTGAGTTCTTTCAAAAACTTTAAGTTTGTAAGGAAGGGGGTGTGGAAAGGATCCATAGGTCTTAGAGTTGGTCCCTTTCTGATGGAGAGGCACCATAGAGAATTTCACAGGGGGAGAGGTTACACAAAGAAACAGAGGGAGTATTTCTTGCATGAAACAGTGCATAAGGCAGGAGCATAGTCCAATCTTTTATGCTGGTCTCTAAGCTTAATTTCATTAAGGTCTCTTTAATGGTTCTATTTATTTTTTCTACCTGTCCTGAGTTCTGGGGTCTATAAGCATAATGTAACTACCAATTAATCACCAGGGTACAGGTTAACCAATGACTTACCTGAGCCATGAACGCCAGTCCATTATCAGATCCTATTACATTAGGCAGGGCGTATCTTGGAAAAATATCTTTCAGGATGATCTTGACCACCATTTGCGCCATGTTTTTTCTTCTTCTTCTTTTTTTTTTCCTGTTGGGAAGGCTTCAATCCATCCTGAAAATGTATCTACAAAGACTAGGAGATATTAAAGTCCATACCTTGCTGGCTTAATTTCAGTAAAGTCCACTTCCGAGAAGTGTCCTGGTATGGTTGCACGAAGGTGCTTTCCTGCAGGAAGCTTGGAAGGGTAACCATTAACCAATTGATGGACCCGACAGTCTTTAGATACCCATTCAGTTATTTCCTTTCGCTGTGAGTCAGTTAGTGGAAACTCTGTTCTTGATCCTTCAGGAATGCCTGTAGTTTCTTTGAACCAAGGTGAGTGAGTTGATGTACATTTTCTACTGACATTGATAGAGCCGTGATTATAGGGGCTTTTACTGAAGGATTTAGAAATTCCACTAGGGGGCCTTCAATGTTAAAAGTTATTTTGGCCCAGAGCTTGGTGAGCAGATCTCTACCCATTAATGGGGCCGGGCATTCTGGGATTACTAGGAAGGAGTGATGGATTTTTCCTTTCCCCAGGTCCATGGTACTCTTATTTGTCCAAGCCCAATATTTACTGCCATTAGCCCCTTGAACTAGAGACATTTTATTTGATACAGGGCCCAATGGGGCCTTAAGGGATGAATATATTGCCCCTGTATCCACTTCATGTTTACTGGGGTCCTCTCAAATTCAAAGTTATTTACTTTCACTGTGAGTTGGTTAGTGGAGTTGGTTAGACTTCATCCACAATGAGTGCTCTTCTGCCCATTTTGGTTTTGGATGCACACATGGGATGTTCTTTAGATCCAACAGGTGATGAGAATCTAAGCCACAGCCTCACACAAGGTCAAAATGCTGATTCAGACATGTCCCTTTCCAAAGCAATTAAGCAAAGAGCCACAGGTGATGTCCACTCATTTCAATTTGAAAGTTGTTTTCTTCAGGCTTCTCAAAAGGGTGGCCTGAGGCAAAGACCTTCCTGACATTCAGGGCGACAGAACAATAGGCAAGCAGAAGGCCCAAAGCAGTGTATCTCCACTGAGACTTTATTGGTCACACTGATATCTGAGTTTTCTGAGATGCTCGCCATTCCTGTCAGCTATCCAGTACATGGCAATGTCACAGAGCCTGGAGGTGGTACTTATCTTGGACAAAAAATCATGAGCCTATTTTGGAGAGTGACCAGAATTCAGGAAGAAAACAGGAACTTAAGAAGATAGTAGGTGTTGCCCATCCATAGGTCACGCCACAGTCCATTCATCAATTGGGCAAGGTGAATCCTGGGAAGCTTTCTACTAGACAGAAAACATTCATTGATGCATTCTCTTTTCTAATGTTTACAACTACGGACACAGTGGGATACACAAACATAGAAACCCTCGCATTGTCAAACGACTTACCAGAAACGGTTCACACTAAACCAAACAAACCGCCTTTCCTACCTATTCTCAGAACATGAGACAAAACCACAAACCCACACCCACACCCACAAAGGCACCTCCTTCCCCCAAGTAGGTCTGAGACTATCCAGAGTGTTCTCTGACTAGCGGGCCATAGTATGTTCCCCCGAATTGGCCTGTCTTGACTCAGATCTGGTCTCCTTGTTCAACTCTGTGAAGTTGAGAGGAGCCAGCGGTGAGCCACTACCTGTTTTCTCAGGAAAGGCCCCTCTTCTGAGCTCTTCTGGCATTTGGCCCACCTCACATCAGTAGGTACCAAGAAAGACTGACGCTGTCCTTGGTAAATCCAAACAAGTGAGACCCTGGAACTGGGACAGGGACTAGCTCTGGGTGCCTTCCTTCCTGGATCCCACGATCAGAGAGTTCCAAAAAAAAAAGGAAGTGAGGTGAGGTCACTTCCTTCAGGAACTGAATGAGGTCACTGCCTTGGCAACCACTTTGTCCTAACAGTTGCTTCCTATGGTCCCTTGAAATGGAGGCAGCCCCTAATTCCTGTGACAGTTTCACAAGTTAGAATGGTATATAAACCATAGGCACCTGGGAACAGCTCTCCACACAGGCCTGCATGGTCCATCTTCTCTACATTAAGAAGAGAGAGGCTCATTCAGACACAAACCTTTATCCTGACCAGGTTGTTTGCCATGGAAGATGACTTTTGCTCTCTCAAGTCCTTCATAGCTGCATACATCTTCTCCAGGGATTGTTTCTTCATGGACCTTTGAGGTTCTCAGCAGGTGGAAGATCCCCTACATTTCTGTATTGTAAGAACAACACTGTCCCTGCTCTTCTGTAAAGTTAGATTGAGGGAACGGTGTATGGTTAGTGTTAATAACATGTTCGATTTGGGTTAGAAATCATTCTGCGGGATGAATAATGTTATTTGGAACCTGTGATATTTACAAGAATATATAGGTGAAATATAAGTATGAAAACAGAAATCTAGGTATGATTTGAAACCCAGAAGGGCATTGGGCCTTTGATTGGGATACTTAGGTTTGAATTATGTTCCGCACACATGTCTTAGATAAATTGATATAAAATGGCATAGGACCTTGTACCTTGGGTGATTGAATGTCGAAGAGAACATCCATTCAAAAAGACACAGTTGGTAGGATTAGGAAGATAGTAAGTAGGTTTAGAAAAAAGAGTGATTATAGGATTTGGACCAAATTTTTTTTTGCAATAGGGTTTCGGTTAGAGAGTGAATGTCAATGTCAGCACATGTGAAGACTGAGTCACAATGCTGAACTGGGGAAAATATTTAGGAAAGCAGATATCAATAGAGACATTACAAAATGAGACAAAGTATAAAGTGAGTGATAGAATTAGACAGTTTCATAGGGTTGAGTTTGAATATATAATCTTAGAAAGAAAGAAATATGAAGTCACCAATAGGATTGACATTTGAGAGCATTAGGCAAATTAGACATGGATATTTTTTGTAATCCATGTTCACATTCCATTTAGGGTTTGGTACATTCATAAGTGCGAACTTTGCATTTTTTGTCCTGAATATTACTGTGATAAAATGCATATGTAGTTCAGGTGACATGAGTATTTCTTCCACCATTTCTGGGAGCAATATTTTTAAGACATATAAATTAGTATTGGGGGTACAAAGAGGTGTACCCTGTGTCTATGTATATAGAGACAATGCATGAAGAGACCATATTGTGAATAAATAATATAACTGATTACACTTTAAATAATGGATTGAATTGATATCTGAAAATATACAGGAAATCTTATATTGATATTCAATCATTCATTCCAACCAATTATACATATAATGGTAATATTACGGTTATGGTTTATCATGACGGGTGTGTGAGTTTTGCTACAAAAGTGATAATGGAAATTGAAAATAATGTGTTTGGAAAGAAGTCTCATGAAAAGAGCAGTCAAGAAACATGGAGGAATACATGTGTCCTGAATCAGGAAGTGATTGAAAGTGAAACAAATGGCTATCAATTTGTTAAATTGTGGATGAAATATATATCCTATGATGTGCATAAACTGAAGAAATAGTAATGTACCAGTGTTGAATAGAAATGAACTTCAAAATACACATTATGTGTCATAGGAATCTACTTGCATTGATGTGAAACTGGGTCAGTTACTGTAGAAATAGTAGGATATTTTTGCACCATTTACTGAAGATAGTTTTCAGTACTAGCAAACAAATATGTATTTCAGGTGGGTGAATATTTCTGAGAATAATCTTGTGAAAAGTTTATTATAAATCCACATATATGAATATGAATGAATTCAAAATAACAATGAAACCCAACAGTGGGAGGTAGGACAGTAACAGGGTGGGAAATAATCAAAGAGGTAAACAAACCATGTTTCATAACAGAAATAAACATATATGACTGGAAGCACAACCCATATATCAATAATAACCCTAAATGTAAATGGCTTAAACACACCAATTAAGAGACACAGGCTAGTAGAATGGATCACAAAACAAGACCCAACAATATGCTGTCTAGAGGAGACGCATTTGATAGGAAAAGACATACATAGACTGAAAGTGAAAGGTTGGGAAAAATCATATCACTCATATGGACTTCGGAAACAAGCAGGAGTGTCCATACTCATATCAAATAAAATAAATATCAAGCCAAAGTTAATCAAAAGGGATAAAGAGGGCCACTACATACTGCTTAAGGGAACCATACACCAACAAGACATAACAATCATAAATATATATGCCCCAAACAATGGTTCAACTATTTTCATCAAAAAAACTCTTCTCAAGTTCAAGAGTCAAATAGACCACCATACAATAATCATGGAAGGCTACAACACACATCTCTCGCAACTGGACAGATCTTCCAAACAAAAGTTGAATAAGGAAACTATAGAACTCAATGACACAATTAACACAAATAATACAATTAATAACCTAGATTTAATTTATATATAGAATATACCACCCAACATCAAGCAGTTACACTTTTTTCTCAGCAGCACATGGATCCTTCTCAAAAATAGAACATATATTATGTCACAGGGCAACTCTTAGAAAATATAAAGGAGAAGTGATAATACCATGCATCTTATCTGATCATAATGGAATGAAACTAAAAATCAACAATAAAAGAAGGAAGGAAAAAGCATACATCACTTGGAGAATGAACAATAGGTTACTGAATGATCAATGGGTTATAGAAGACATCAAGGAGGAAATTAAAAAATTCTTAGAGATAAATGAAAACACGGACACAACATATCGGAATCTATGTGACACATTGAATGCAGTTCTAAGAGGAAAATTTATTGCTTGGAGTTCATTCCTTAAAAAAAGAAAAAAACAACATGGTGAAGGCGATCTCCCACTCACTGTCTTGACAGGGTCACAGTGAGAAAAAGTGTTGGCAAAGCTGCTCTCCCACTGTCTTGACAGGGTCATAGTGAGGATGAATGCTGGCAAAGCCACGCTGGTTGGTGGGAAATGGAAACCATGAGACCCTTTTTTATGTAATTGGGACTTTTCATTTTATGCTTATGTTTCTGACAGGAGGCATGAGTATGTTAAATGCCAAACAAATTAAATTTCAGATGGCTGGAACATAACAGGTAGGTCATGCCTTGGAGGCTGTTCTACTACTCCTCAGCATATCAAGGACAAAGTAGAAGGTTGTTCTATCTCAGTACATTGTGGACAAACCTGATAATGGACAACAATCATCCTTTGAAAGGTCATGAGAATTTTAGGCACCACATTGATTATATCAACTTGAACCCAAGCCCATATTTCCAGTCTCTTATAAAAACCTAACCAGTATGCTTATTTAACAAAATTCACCACATGCAGTCTCATTTTTGATTAAGGAAAGTTATATTATACACTTAGGAACGTTAAAACATATAAAGATATATTTTTCTCTTTTTATAAACCCTTTCTTACTTTACATAGGGATATATGATGAGCATAGTTAATATTGGTGGAAAGTGGATTGATTTTTATAACTTACTTTCTATTGAGAAAGATTATAAAGATATGAGAACTAGTTCACCTTCACTGAGAAACAAAGAAACTCTTTGAGAAAGCAGCTCAACCAGTTTTATGAGAATAAATTTAAGAATTAATTAAAACAGCTTTATAAGACACAGTTTTAGAATAATGTTAGAAATATTATTTTATTTAGATTCTTAAGTTTAGAAATTCTTAAGATTTAGTTGTATAGGTTTCTGATATGTTTTAAGAATGATTCATAAACTTAAGAATATTTTACATATAAGATTTAAAGGGACTTTTTTTGATGGGAATTTTAGATTAGAAATAAAGTACAAGTGTATTTTAGGTTAATGATTGGTTAGGAGACTTAGAGTCTGGTTATGTAGTTTGGCATTAGTTAATAAGAAAATAGCAAATCTTGTGAATAACAGTAAATCTTCGGAAAATCTGAAAAATGTAAATTAGTGATGTATTTTATTAATGATTCTGTACTTTTAATAATTATATAACTGAAGGACATATCCTGGAAAAATGTAAATTAATGTTGCATTTTGTGTACCCCCAATCATGGTTAAGGAAATGTCATGTCTTGGCAAAGTTTTAAATTATATAATCAATGACATATTCTGAATCTATAATAATGAGAAAAATTGTAATAAAAGATAACCCAGAGAAAGATGCATTAGCTCTCTCTCTGGAGATTGCTCGAAAAAAAAAATCCACATATATGAATATGAATGCATTTAGGGAGTGTATAATAAGACACATATATTTCATATTTTGAAAAATCTGGAGAGTATATATATATATATATATATATATATATATGTATATATATATACACACACACACACACACACAAACAGACTTTAAAAATAAGCAATATATATGCCAATCAAAATTCATCATGAAATATATATCATCCACAGATCCAAAAATATTCATTTTACTGAACATGGATTTGTGTATAATGTTGTTCAACTAGAAAGGGAACAGTGTATGGTTCGGGTTAATAAAAGGTTTGATTTGGGTTAGGATTCATTCTGCGGGATGAATAATGCTATTGGGAACCTGCGATATTTACAATAAAGTATAAGTGAAATATAAGAATGAAAACAGAAATCTAGGTAAGATTTGAAGCCCAGAAGGGCATTGGGCCCTTGATTGGGATAATTAGCTTTGAATTATGTTCTGCAGAGTTGTCTCAGATAAACTGATGTACAATGGCATAGGACCTTGTACCTTCGATGATGGAATGTCGATGAGAACTTCTAGTCAAAAATGGATAGTCGGTATTAGAAAGATAGTCGGTTGGTTTAGAAAGAAGAGTGAGTATAGGATTTGGATCAAAAGTTCTTTAGCATTAGGGTTTCGAGTAGAGATGGAATGTAAATGTGAGCACATGTGAAGAGTCAGTCACAATGATAAACTGTGGAAAATATGTAGGAAAGCATATATCAAGAGAGACATTAGGAATTCAGGCAAATGATAAAGTGATTGATAGGATTAGACATTTTCAACAGGCTTGAGGTTGAATATATAATCTTAGAAAGAAACAAATATGTAGTCACCAATAGGATTGACATTTGAGAGCATTAGGCAACCTGAACATGGATGTTTTTAGTAATGCATGCTCACTTTCCATTAAGGCTTTGGTACAATCATAAGTGTGACCTTTGCTTTTTGTGTCCAGAATATTACTGTGATAAAATGTATATGTAGATCAGATGGCATGTGTATTTATTCCACCATTTCTGGGAGCAATATTTTGAAGATGTATAAATTAGTATTGGGGTTACAAATAGGTGTACCCTGTGTCTAGGAATATAGAGATAATGCATGAATAGACCATACTACGATTAAACAATATAACTGTTTCCAAATTTAAATAAAGGATTGAATTGATATCTGAAAATATACAGAAAATCTTATATTGATAAACAATCATTCATTCCAACCAGTTATACATCTAATTTTAATATTAGGTTTATGGTTTATCATGAAGAGTGTGTGAGTTTTGTTACAAAAGTGA
Source organism: Callospermophilus lateralis (assembly GCF_048772815.1). Taxonomy (NCBI): domain Eukaryota; kingdom Metazoa; phylum Chordata; class Mammalia; order Rodentia; family Sciuridae; genus Callospermophilus; species Callospermophilus lateralis. Next base: position 118,085,536 of record NC_135313.1, on the reverse strand, counting down.
TTATGGAAATCGAAAATAATGTGTTTGGAAAGAAGTCTCATGAAAAGACCAATCAAGAAACCTGGAGGAATACATGAGTTTTGAAGCAGGAAAAGATTGAAAGTGAAACAGGTGCTTATAAATCTGTGAACTTGTGAATGAAATATATATGCTATGATGTGCATAAACTGAAGAAATAATAATGTACCAGTGTTGTAAACAAATGAACGTCAAAATACACATCATTTCCCATTGGAATATACACGTATTGATGTTAAACTGGGTCAGTTACTGCAGAAATATTAGGATTTCAATGCACCATTCACTGAAGTTAGTTTTCAGTACTAGGAAACAAATATGGATTTCAGGTGGATGAATATTTCTAAGAATGATCTTGTGAAAAGTTGATTATGAATCCAAATACATGAACATGAATGAATTCAGGGAGTGAATATAAGACTCATATATTTCATATTTTGAAAAATCTGGAGAGTGTGTATATATATATATACAAAAAACACACAGAGACATTAAAAAGTAGCAATATATATGCCAATCGAAATTCATCATTTAATATATATCATCAACAGATGCAAAAATATTTATTTTAGTAAACATGGACTTATGTATAATGTTTTTCAACTGGGAAGCTGTCCCATAGTTTGAATTTTCAGTTCCAATAGCGTTTTGGAGGAGTGATCACTTCTCACAATTTGTATCTTCCAAGTCAGCCACCTCAAATGTATGTATGTGTGATACCAGGTAGTATTCTATATGTGCATATAAAATTACATGTGCTGAATAGGCTACAGAGAAAGGGAGACAGGAATTCACATATTTGTTAACTTTAAAAACACATGGAGAACTATTTCAACAGAAAATTTACTAGATTGATAACACCAACCCTTTATCATGCAAAAGACAAGTCCAACTATACACTATGCCTCCTCTGAACTGCTTGTATTTCTATTGTGTTTGGGTTATTTTTCTCCATCATAATGGTTTAGTAGTCAGGGTCTAGTCAGCTATTGGTTAGTGTCAGAGATTCAATGCTATTGGTTAGTGTTAGGGATTCAGTATTTCTAATGGAAAATTAGATAATGAATCTAATGTGTGTGCAAATATGTGCTACACAAAATTCTTCCCACTCTTATCCAGAACAATGCCTTCACATTACTTTGGCCCCAGGTAAGACACAATTACAAGAGAAGAGTCAGAAAATCTGTGAATACATATCAGGAATGCAAAATCCTCAGGAGTTTACAACCTTGCTGGTGGAAGGGGAGTTTCCAAAAGTAACGGACAGGGTTGATAGATCCAACAAGATCTTTTATTAAAATTGGAAGCCATCTTGCCACAAAGCCATGACAAGATAATTTTGGCTTTACTATACATTACTGCAAATTCTGAACCTGTTTGGATTGCCTACCCGTGTCTTGAACTCACCCATGCCTGGCTCTCTGACCAGATAGCAGCATCTCTGAAACTTTAGTGACACCTCATAATTATTTTCTTTCCCTGGCCAGACAATGAGTCTCTGAGGCTCTAATGGTCCTCATAATTTCTGATGTTGGGGTGAGCAAAAAAAATGTAAACTACCATTAGTGTGATGCTTGTCAAAGTTCTGTTATCTGTAACCCCCTTTTGTGTATCTTTCTGGGCTATAGAGCTGGGCTGTATGAAAGGTGGGGTTTCTGTCTTGTTCCCGCCGTTATGGGAGGGAGAGGCAGCCTGGCCTGTTGAAATAATAAGCTTGCCTTAATTTGATTATAATTGGAGTCAGTGGTCTTTTCTTGCATCCTGGTTTATCATTTTGGAGTTCCCTAGCAAGATGACCCTGCCAGACCAGATCACAAGACCAGACTGCTGGAAATTCTGAAGCTGGCCTTCCCTCCAGGGCTCCAGGCTAGAGAGCCACTATAGGGGGTGCACAACTTGAGATGTTCCAAGGCCTTGGATTGAGCCTTTGGTCTGTGGAGCACTGCAGTTAACCACCGCACTAAAACTATTAGCAAGCACCTGGTGGAGGAGGCCTCCATAGGTAAGTGGCGCCATTATAAAATCTGATATTCAGTTAAGGGAGATCTCTTCTGAAGACAGAGAAGTGGCCTGGGGAGGCTCACATATACTCCTGTCCGGGACAGTAATGAGAATCATTCTGTCCTCTTTTCTGTTCTGTAGGGAATTTCTCTGGAAGGGTAGAGAGGTGCCGACAGGCATGCATGCGCTCCTACCCCTGACCTTTAGCAAGACGTTGCATTGATCCTCTGTTTTTCTGTTGTGGTGCCAGGTTTCTTTTTTTGTGTGTGTTTTGTTCTATGTTCTATCTGTTTTTTTTTCTTTGTTTGTTTTTGTGCATTTTTTTGTGTGTGTGATTTCTGTGGTAAAAACTTAAGGATATTGGACGTGAAAATGGGTAATAAAGTAAGGAATCCTGAGACCCCTTTAGAATGTGTTTTAAGAAACTGCGATGAACTTTAGACCCCTTTGTTAAGCAGGATGAGAGAAGCCCCTAGCTGGCTGGCTGGAGCACACCCACTGCAGAGGGCAATGCCTGCTGGGGACTTAAGAACTGAGTATCTCCCAGGTTAACAAGTGAAACTCCTTTAAAACCCCTTGTCCCTCCAGATCAAGAGAGTCACAACCTTTGGGCAAAGTTCCCTGTGTTTCTCCTTTGTTAGCAATGCAATAAACCTCCCTTTTTCTTTTTCTCAAAACCCTGTCCTCATTATTAAATTGGCAATAATTGGCTTTAAGAACAGGAAACGAACTTTAAGTTACAAATTTTGATACACCCCCCCCCCCATCCCAGAACTTTTTTGGAGTTCTGAACTGAATCAGAGGAACTAATCCTGTAAGTAAATGGAGGGACTGAAGCACTCACAGCAGCTGCCAAAGCCCTGTTGATTCAGGGAATTTCCTCCTTCCTTCCATGCACTGTAAGTATTATGCCACTTCTGTCTTTTTTAAAAAAAGAAAAAGACAAAGGGGACACTAAATGAAGGGAAGTCACCATGGAGACCCTTGATTTTACATTTCAGATTGTCCATCTGTGAAAACATCTGGTCCCCTTGTGGAGACATCTATGGTGCCAGTGGTGTAGGAGATTTTTCTCTTATCTTCTCTGTTTTAAAGGCTTCTGTCCGTCAACCAAAGTCTGCAGCTCCTTTCTGTCTGGCTTGTGTTTTTGTTTCTGGCCCTTTAAGACATGTGCAATTATGTGTTGATATTATAAATTGTTTCTTGGGAATGATCTTAGCTGAATATGTGTCTAAAGGATGATGTTTTATTGTAACAATCTGGTATCTGAATGGTTTTTTAAGCATTGAACAATCTTGCAGTTAAAAGTCGGGTTTAGGTAATTGTTTAGTTTATGATTTCAGATTATTCATGCCAGAGAACTTAAATACTTAGGATGGAAAACTGAAGAACTCTACTTCCAAGTTGGCAAATAACTTTCCAATCATTCAGTCTTTTTTTTTTTTTTTTTTTTTTTTTTTTTTACCAATTTTGAATTGAGTTGCCTGGGAAAATGTCACTGTGTGTACCAGTGCATTAATTTGGACAAGGATATTAAATCATAGTATGGTATCTGTTGACAAAACAAGATGTAAAGATATAAAATTTTGTGAATTCTATCTTAAACTTGTATCATAATTTTCAGCATCCTAACTTGAAAATTATGGTTAAAATTCCTTAGGCCTGAGGTGTCTGCTCAGAATAGCAGTTTTTTCCAGCTCCTTCCAGACCTCAGCCAGGACTTATTTTGAAATGCAAATGAAAGAAGCCTGCAAGCTCAGTAGGAGACTGATCTGTGGCCTAAGGGGGTAAAAAAGGTAAATTGTATGGTATCTACTAATTCCTGGTCAGTCAATTTTTCTAGGACTCTTACATTTTTCCTTAGATTCTTTCTTTTTTTTTTTTTTTTTTTTTTTTGAGCTCATGATTTTAATCCTAAAGACCTAGGTTAATGTTATTCTGATAACTTCTATCATTAACCAACTGTGAAGTTTTTGAAACATTTCAGTGGAGATTTTACCTGTTAAAAGCTACAAGGCCTTTACTATTATTATGTGTGCACACTTTTGTTATGTGTTGTATGTGCGTATATATGTATACATGTGTCCTTATATCATATATATGATACACAAATTAACATATATAAGAAGCACTCATAAAAAAATGTGCTCATAAAAACAAATTTTAAAAAGTGCATCCAAAGATCTTTAATTCATGTGATTTAAAAGATTCAATTTAAATTGGATAAACAGATAAAAATAAATGTCTTTAAATTTTAGCTTACGAGTTTCTCTAGGTGTACAAAAATCAAATAAAATAATTATGTGTACAAAAGGTCTAATATGCCTTTGTTCTAGGACTTTTCCTTCAACAACAAAAAATGGTTTACACTGTTCAAAACATTTGTCTAATATTTGATAAATAAGTAAAGTAAATTTAATATGGGATTACTCATTCATGAGTACTTTTGTTTGATATCTGATTGATTTACTAAGGTCTGTATAAGTTTGTACTAAAGTCTGTATAAGATTGTAAAAATCAGTCATGTGTTAAAGAGACAAAAATTTCTTTAAACATAAGTTTACCAATAACATTGTGTTTATTAAGTTTTATTTTTTCTAGAGCAAGCAACCATAAAAATTAAACAACTGATTAAATAAAAACTGTTTTTTTAGAGCACTGTACTGCCATTTCTTTAAAAGCTGAACTTGGTTAATGTAGAAACATCAATGTATTTGTGATGCTATCAATGTGCTCATATCTTCCAGGTATACAAGTCTGTAAGGTAGAAACTTGAAAAGAGCATTACATCACTCTGGTGTTCTGAAGTTATATGTTAAAAAAATATATTGGGGATTTATTTACCTGTTTTCAATAAGATATGTAAAATTTAATGTTACAATTTACTTTGGCGAACAATTAAAATGTATTTTTAAGTTAATGAGAGCCTAATGTATGTAAAGGTTAAAAACTTTCAGCCTTTCTTTAATTCATGTTTTAAATGTGATATCATAAGTTGTTAGCTAATGTTCATGTGAACTCAAAAAATTTAGGTAAACTTTGTAAAATGATATTTAAAAAAACAAACATCAGCTTTAGAACTAAAACACTTAAGATTCATAAAGAGCCCTGCCTTACCTGAGATAAGGCTCTGTGTCCCATCTTAGTACATGTGAGAATGACTACGAAAGCAGTAGGTCAGATTTAATTTCATTTAAACTTACGTTCAAAAGTTTCTTTTTTTTTTGTCAAGATTACTAGGATCTCAAACAGGGGATATAATGTATAACTCAGCCAAAAAATTCCGGGTAGCTATTACACGAACTAAGTATTTTTACTCTTGTTAAAAATTTTTATTTTGTAATTTCCTTATAAGTGATCTAAAGATTCCCTGTTAGTGTTTTACAGAAGTGTAGATTTAAGAACACAACATGGGTTAATTTAAGATATTAAGTCATCACCTACAAGACAGACAGAATAATACAGATCCCAATTAATAAAAAGATAAATAATTATAAAATAATAGACATTAAAGGCCAGTACTCATAATATTAGGCTGTTAAAATTTATTTGCTGGATGTTTAAGATTAGGATTTAAAATTAAATTTAAATGAAAAGGGTCAAGAAAACCAATATTTGGCTCTTGCACTCTGAGTCAGTCTGATTCCAGGGAACAGAGGACTTCTCTAAAGAGCTTTACAACTCTGGGCCACATAACCTCCGGATCAGGGAGATTAATGAGATCACTGGAGAACAGAAAGCCAGTCAGTGCATTTGCTACAATGAGGAGAGTCATCAGAGAAGGGAGACATCACTGATGCTTCCGAGGGAATCCACATGGTCATGAAAGACCTAGACCCACCTAGCGCAAATGGCACTAGCAGAACTGAGAAGCTACTCTCAAGTTTCCCAAGAAATGACTCCAATAAAAGCTCAGCTGACTGTTAACAATAGATAGAAACAAAAGTCAGTTTGACTGTGTCATCTTAAACATTTAGTAAAGACAGTTAAAACCAAAATACAGCCATTCCTGCGCATTTTAATTAGTAATAATAATACTACTACTAATAATAATAATATTTTAACGTATACACTTTATGTTACCCTCCCAAAAAAAGTAAGACTGCAGGCTACAAAGAAGGATTCTCAGACAGGAATGCCTGATAATTATAAAAAGAGACTATCAAAAGGAGCTGCCAGATGCAGAAGTTTTTAGTTTAAGACCTACTGATATTCCTAACTTACACAGGTAGTCTTGGTGTTTGATAGTACGATTATCCAGCCCAGAAGTAGAGGTTTCTCTATTAGACACAGAGGTCATACTAGTAAAAAGATATTGCAGGATCAGATGACATTAAATTATTACACTGTATCTTATGGGGAGGGACAACTGTAACACTAAAATTAAAAGGTTAAGTTGACAGTCCTGATAACTGGGGATACTAAAGCCTGGTGAGGAAACTTCTATACAGTGACATGTTCCAACTGCTGCAACATTTATTCAGTACTCATGGTTTTAGTTTCTCTCATAGAAGAACCAATCCCCAGATGACTTTACAACCTATTCTTCCCCAACCAGACTTCAAACCGAAGTGACTTCTAAAAGGCAACTCATGTCTTTCAACTGAATTCTAAAAGGCAACTCATGTCCCTCACGCCATGCCCCCTAGATCTCTCATAAAGAAACAAAAACATTCAGGGCAGCAGAACACTAGGTAATCAAAAGGCCCAAAGCAGGGTTTCTCCACTGAAACTTTCATGGTCACACTAATATCTGAGTTTTCTCACATGGTCGCCATTCCCTTCAGCTATCCTGTACATGGCCATGTTACAGAGATTGGAGATGGTACATATCTTGGACACAAAAGCATGAGCCTATTCTGGAGAATGGCCAGAATTCAGCAAGAAAACAGAAACATAGGAAGATAGCAGGTGTGGCTCATCGATATGGCAAGCCACAGTCCATTCAAAAATTGGGCAGGATGAATTCTGGGAACCTTTCTACTAGACAGGACACATCCATTGATGCATTCTATTTTCTAATGTCTACAACCACGGATACAGTGGGATACACAGACATGGAAACACTCACCTTGTCAAATGAGTTACAAAAAACAGTTCACTCCTAACCAAATAAACAGCCTTTCCTACATATTCTCAGAACATGAGAAAAAACCACAAACCCACACCCACACCCACAAAGGCACCTCCTTCCCCCAAGTAGGTCTGTGACACTCAGGAGTGTCCTCTAACTGGTGGGCCATACTAAATTCATCGGAAATGGCCTTTCCTATCTCAGATCTCGTCTCCTTGGCCAACTCTGTGAAGTTGTTGGAAGCAAGTGGTGAGCCACTACCTGCTTTCTCAGGAAAGGCCCCTCTTCAGAGCTTTCCTGGCATTTGGCCGTCCTCACATCAGTAGGTACCAAGAAAGACTGACTCTTTCCTTGGTAAATCCAAACAAGTGAGACCACTGTTACTGAGACTGGGACTGGCTCTGGGTGCCTGGCTTCCTGGATTCAAAGTTCAGAGAGTTCCATCTCCAAGGAAGTGAGGTGAGGTCACTTCCTTCCTGAACTGAATGAGGTCACTGAGTTGGCAACCACTTTGTCCTAACAGTTGCTTCTAAGTGTCCCATGAGATGAAGGCTGCCCCGACTTTCTGCGACACTTTCACAAGTTAGAGTGGTATATCAACCATAGGCACCCGTGAACAGCTCTCCACACAGGCCTGGTTTTGTCCATCTTCTCTACATTAAGAAGAGAGAGGCTGATTCAGACACAACCCTTCATCCTGATCAGGTTGCTTTCCATGGAAGATGACTTTTGCTGTCTCAGGTCCTTCAGGGCTGCCTACATCTTCTCCAGTGATCATTTCTGCATGGACCTTTGAGGTTCTTAGCAGGTGTAAGATCCCCTACATTCCTGTATTTTAAAACCAACTCTGCCCCTGCTCTTCTGTAAAGTAATATTCATGGAACAGTGTATGGTTAGGTTTAATAACAGATTCAATTTTTGTAAGGAATCATTCTGCAAAATGAATAAAGTTATTGGGAACCTGCAATATATACAGCAATATATAGGTGAAATATAATTATGAAAACAGAAATCTATGTAAGATTTGAAGCCCAGAAAGTCATTGGGTCCTTGATTGGGATACTTAGTGTTGAATTACATTCTGCAAAGTTGTCTCAGATAAATTGAAATACAATGGCATAGGACCTTGTACCTGGGATGATTGAAAGTAGAATAGAACATCCAGTCAAAAAGTGATAGAAGTTAGGATTAGGAAGATAGTCGGAAGGTTTAGGAAGAAGAGTGAATATAGGATTTGAAACAAATGTTCTTTAGCAATAGTTTTTCGGTTAGAGAGTGAATGTAAATGTCACCACATGTGAAGATTCAGTCACAATGATGAACTGGGGAAAATATGTAGGAAAGAAGATATCAATAGAGATATTACAAAATCAGGCAAAGTATAAAGTGAGTGACAAGATTAGACTTTTTAAACAGGGTTGAGGTTGAATTTATAATCTTTGGAAGAAACAAATATGTAGTCACCAATAGGATTTTCATTTGAGAGCTTTAGGCAACCTGGACATGCATGTTTTTAGTAATCCATGTTCACTTTCCTTTTAGGTTTGGTACAATCATAAGTGTGACCTTTGCTTTTTGTGTCCTGAGTATTACTGTGATGAAATGTATATGTAGATCAGGTGACATGGGTATTTCTTCCCCCATTTCTGCGAGCAATATTTTGAAGACGTATAAATTAGTATTGGGGGTACAATGAGGTGGACCCTGTGTCTATGAATGTAGAGATAATTCATGAATAGATGATACTATGGATAAATAATATAACTGATTCCACTTTATATAATGGATTGAATTGATATTTTAAAATACATAAGAAATCTTACATTGATATACATTCATTTTTTCAACCAGTTGCACATCTAATGTTAACATTAGGGTTATGGATTATCATGAAAGGTGTGTGAGTTATGCTTCACAAGTGATTATGGAAGTAAAAAATAATGTGTTTGGAAAGAAGTCTCATGAAGAGACCCATTAAGAAACCTGGAGGAATACATGTTTTCTGAAACAGGAAGTGATTGAAAGTGAAACAAATGTCTATAATTTTGCAAACTTGTAAATGAAATGTATATCCTATGATGTGCATAAACTGAAGAAATAGTAAAGTACCAGTGTTGAATAAAAATGAAAGTCAAAACACACATCATATCCCATAGGAATATACTTGCATTCATGTTAAACTGGGTGAGTTACTGTAGAAATATTATGATTTGTATGCACCATTCACTGAAGTTAATTGTCAGTACTAGGAAATAATATGTATTTCGGGTGGATGAATATTTCTGAGAATAATCTTGTGAAATGTTGATTATAAATGCACATACATGAACATGAATGAATTTATAGAATGTATAATAAGACACATATATTTCATATTTTGAAAAATCTGGAGTGTGTGTGTGTGTGTGTGTGTGTGTGTGTGTGTATAACACAGACATTAAAACGCAGCAATATATATGCCAATCGAAATTCATCATGAAATATATATCATCCACAGATCCAAATATATTTATTTAACTGAACATGGATTTATATATAATGTTGTTCAACTAGGAAATTAACACATAGTTTGAATTTTCAGTTCCAACAGCGTTTAGTAGAAGTGATCTCTGCTCACAATTTGTATCTGCCAAATCAGCCATCTCAAAAGAATGTACATGTGATAATAGGTAGGAATCTATATGTGCATATAAAATTACATGTGCTGAATAGGCTACAGAGAGAGGGAGATAGGAATCCATATATTTGTCAACTTTAAAAACGTATATAGAAGTATTTCAACAAAAATTTGACTAGATTTATAACAACTACACTTTATCATGCAAAAGGCAAGTCCAACTGTACACAATGCCTCCTCTGAACTGCTTGAGTTTCCAATCTGTTTAGGTTATTTTTCTCCATCATATTAGGATTAGTAGTAAGAGACAAGTAGGGTATGGTGTAGTGTCAGGGATTCAGTACTTTGAAAGGAAAATTGAAAATTGAATCCAATGAGTAGGCAAATATATGATACAAAAAATCCTCCCACACTCATCCAGAACAATGCCTTGACATAACCTTTACCCCAATTAAGACACAATTAGAGGAGAAGAGTTTGAAAATCTGTGAATATATATCTGGAATGGAACATGCTCAGGAGTTCACAACCTTGGATGTGGTAGAGGAGTTTCCAAAAGTAAGGGACAGGGTAAACACACCACAAACATGAAGCTCTGAAGGAATAAAGACTTCTTGAGAAACAGCCTCTGAGGTTGAGCACATGAAATATATGTTGTTGTCAGGAGCTTTAGCTTCCTTTGTAGTGAGACCATTAAAGCTAGGTCTGCACCTATGTGACCTGGAGGACATATTTCTTATTTTTCAATGAACATGAGGCAGCAGTGCTGAATTCTCTCTTTGTAGGTAAACTGTGGCCACTGGGGATTAAGTGTCCCCCCCCTGTGGACTGTGAAGCCATTTGTTCATCCTCCACATTTCCAGGTTTTTCCTGCTGCTGCACTGGAAGTTTGGTATTTGCTTCACGAAATACAAAAAGTTGAACTGGAACACAGTGCTGGAGGGAGTTCTGTCATGTGTGGTGGGTCAGGGTTGGCAGGAGAATGCACCACCCTGGCTTCTATCCCATATAGCTTGCCCCCTTGAATATAGCAACCTGATTCTGAACACTGCCCTGAAACCTCTCTATATAACAATATGTCTTTACTTATAAGGGTCTTCTGGCTGCACCATGTCAGTCACAAGCCATTTGGAAGCCAATGCAGATATACATGGATCCACCACAGATGTTTTATCACACTCTTGCCAACCACTGCTCTTGGCCCACTACTCAGCAGGCTCCAACTTACTGGCATCTCTGTTCTACACTATTTTCATGAAACCCAGTCAATAAAGGCAATGTATGGTACACTCATGATCAGCAACAGGAGATCCAAAGGTTGTCCAGTGCCACCTGTTCATGGGAATTTCAAAAATTTCATGGTATTTATCAAGCCATTTTTCAAGGATGAAGTTGGAGGCCCTGTGGGTTTCAATTCATTCAGGAATCATTAAATGGTGAGGAAGCTCATTTCAATGAATGCTCTGGAGAATTATCACAGTCAAGGCTTCCCAAAGAGTGGCCAAAAGGTCACATGAAGCCAGGCCCATTGAGGTCTACAATGTGAGGTCCATGTGTGTTTTGCCTCTCAACTCTGGCTGCAAAGATTTTCAGAATAAAATCATGTGATGTCCTGGCTGAGATTCCCAGTGCTCTGTGGAAAGCAACCCTGGCCCTAGATCAGTTTGCAAGGGCAACTCTCATGCGTGGCCTCCTAAAATCACAACACAATTCATGGAAATACTTCTCTGAGGTCAGTTCCAGTACTTAGTCTCTAAGGGGAATCACGCCAGAGTTCAAGCCCTTGTAGACCCAGTCATCTCTTCCAACTGCCACACAAATTTCCACAATTAAAAGCAAAACACTCCCACATGGCCCTCATTTTCTTCCATATAGGCCCTCATCATAAAATCTGGCTGGTTGTTTCCATGAGGGGCGCAGCTCAAGACAGTGTCAAAAATAAGCTCCCTTGCCACTCATTTGCATAATGTCAGAGTGGCCAGGACATTCTTCCTGTGAACCAGGAGTGATCAAATAGGCCTGATTTTAATACTGCTCTGCTTCTCCAATATGAGGCCTACTGACTGTCAGGTATAGATTCTTTATGTGATTGAGAGTCATGAGAAAACCCAAGGACCTCTGCAGGGCTTTGAAGAACTCATTTGACCCAATGGATCCCTATTCTCAATTGATGGAGGTCAGGAACCTAACAGCGAAAGGCAAGAGACTTCATCCACAATGACTGATCTTTTTGCCATTTTGGTTTTGGATGCACATATGGGATCCTTATTTACATCCATGAGGTGCTTAGAATCTAAGCCACAGCCTCACACAGGGTAAAGAGGCTGATTCAGACACATCCTTATCCAAAGCATTTAGCAAAGAGACACAGGTGATGCCCATTCATTTCCATTTGAAAACTGTTTTCTTCAGGCTTCACAAAACAATGGCATGAGGGACAGACCCTCCTGATATTCAGGGCAGCAGAATATGAGGTAAGCAAATGGTGAAAAGCAGGGTTTCTCCACTGAGACTTCCCTGGTCACACTGATATCTGAGTTTTCTGAAATGCTCCCATTCCCTTCAGCTATCCAGTACATGGCCATTTGGAGGGGGTTCATATCTTGGACACAAAAGCATGAGCCTATTCTGGAGAGTGGCCAGAATTCAGGAAGAAAACAGGAAATTATAAGATAGCAGGTGTTGCACATCAATAAAGCTAGCCACACTCTATTCATAAATTGGGCAGGATGTATGATGGAAAGCTGTCTACTAGTCAGGAAATATCCATTGATGCATTCTCTTTTCTAAAGTCTACATCCACAGACACAGTGGGATACACAGATATAGAAACACTCACCATGTCAAATGACATTCTAGAAACAGTCCTGTACAAACCAAACAAACCGCCTTTCCTACCTATTCTCAGAACATGAGACATAACCTCAAACTCACACCCACACCCACAAAGGCACCTCCTTCCACCAAGTAGGTCTGTGACTATCCGGATTGTCCTCTGACTGGTGGGCCACACTACCTTTCCCTGAAATGGCCTGTCCTGTCTCAGATCTGGTCCCTTGGCAAACTCTCTGTGGTGTTCAGTAACCAGGGGTGAGCCACTACCTGCTTTTTCAGGACAGGCCCCTCTTCAGAGCTTTCCTGGTATTTGCCATCCTCACATCAGTAGGTACCAAAAATGACTGATTCTGTCCATGGTAATTCCAATCAAGTGAGCACACTGAAACTGGGACTGGGACTGGTTCTGGGTGGCTGGCTTCTTGGATCCCAAGTTCAGAGAGGTCCATTAACAAGGAAGTGAGGTGAGGTCACTTCCTTCAGGAACTGAATGAGGTCACTGCTTTGGTAACCATATGTCTTAACATTTGCTTCCAAGAGTCCCATGAGATGGAGGCTGCCCATACTTCCTGTGACACTTTCACAAATTAGAATGGTATATCAATCATAGGCACCCTGGAACAGCTCTCCACACATGCTTGGATTGATCCACCTTCTCTACATTGAGAAGAGAGTGGCTCATTCAGACCATCCAGATCAATTTGTTTGCCATGGATGATGACTTTTGCTCTCTCAGGTCCTTCATAGCTGCATACATCTTCTCCAGGGATCATTTCTGCATAGACCTTGAAGTTCTCAGCAAGTGGAAGATCCCCTACATTCCTGTATTGTAAGAAAAACTCTGTACCTGCTCTTCTGTAAAGTTAGACTGAGGAAACAGTGTATGGTTAGGCTTAATAACATGTTCGATTTGGGTTAGGAATCATTCTGCTGGATGAATAATGGTATTGGGAAACTGCAAGATTTATAAGAATATAGAGGTGAAAGATAAGTATGAAAACAGAAATCTAGGTAATATTTGAAACCCAGAAGGGCATTGGGCCCTTGATGGGGATGCTTAGCTTTGAATTACATTCTTCGCAGATGTCTCAGATAAATCAACATACAATGGCATGTGACATTGGAAGATTGAATGTAGCAGAGAACATGCATTCAAAGAGGTATAGTCGGTAGGATTAGGAAGGTAGTGGGTAGATTATGGAAGAAGAGTGAGTATAGGATTTGAACCGAAAGTTCTTTAGCAATAGGGTTTCGGGTAGAGAATGAGTGTAAACGTCAGCTCATGTGAAGAGTCAGTCACAATGATGAACTGGTGAAAATATGTAGGAAAGCAGATATCAATTGAGACATTAGAAAATCAGGCAAAGTATAAAGTTAGTGATAGGATCAGACAACAGGCTTGAGTGAATATATAATCTTAGGAAGAAACAATTATGTAGTCACCAATAGGATTGATATTTGAGATCATTAGGCAACCTGAACGTGGATGTTTTTAGTAATCTATGCTCACTTTCCATTTAGGTTTTGGTAGAAACATAAGTGTGACCTTTGGTTTTTGTGTCCAGAATATTACTGTGATAAAATGTATATGTAGATAAGGTGACATGAGTATTTCTTCCACCATTTCTGGGAGCAATATTTTGAAGACGTATAAATTTGTATTGGGGGTACAAATAGGTTTACCCTGTGTCTCTGAATACAGAGATGATGCATGAATAAACCATAATGTGAATAAATAATATAACTGGTTCCAACTTTAAGTAATGGTGTGAATTGATATCTGAAAATATATAGGAAATCTTATATTGATATACAAACATTTATTCCAACGAGTTATAAATCTAATTGTAATATTAGGGTTATGGTTTATCAGGAAGAGTGTATGAGTTTTGCTATTATGGGTGAGGGACACTTGTGCCAGATGCAGGTTGGCTAGCCTAGATTAGTATGTTTATGCGGCAGAGTATCAAAGCCTCAAACAGCCACGGTTGTGTGAGGAAAAGCCGACTTCTTCTGTATGTCTTGGGGATGTGAGCATATAGGGGATGAATGGTGGAACCCAAACTCCTCGTCAAATTTAGTACACAGCATTGGCCATATTACCAATTAGACAGCCAAATCCGATGGCTCCCGAGGGGACTCTAGATCCTCAAGTTCTGCGTGACCTTTTTAACTTCTGCAAGTGCTCAAAAGGGTGGAAGGAAATTCCCCTAAGTTTAGGCCTTTTCCCTCCTTTGCTCAAATCCTGAACTATGCTTCTCCAATAGATCCTCACCCTCTGCCTTATGCTCCAGACGCTCTGCTGTCAATCCCACCTCAGGAACCTGATTTCTCCCCTCCAATTACTGGATCAAATACCCAAACCTCCAATGGTTCTCAGACCATTGTTTCTTGATGAAGTAGCAGGTACTGAGGTACCCCTTCACCCGCTCACTCCTCTCTTCTCCTGTCAGTGCCCTCACCACATCCAAACAGGTCCTCTTACCAGCTAACCCAAAGCTCAAACAGGCTGAGGAGAGCTCTCAGACCCCTATCCAAGATGTAATGAAAATGGCCTTTAAAGTTGCTTTGTAAACACTGAAAACAGGTTACTAAGAATTTAAAGTCCCTCACAGGCTTTTTGGGATACTCACTCCCATTTTCCCCTCTGCTCTACCTGTTCTACTGCTGAAGTTTTTGTAGCTAGGATAATCCAAAACCCCTTTCCCAATATTCTTTTACATCTCTCCTTCCTCATTCTCAGATCCACAGAGCTGCTCTCACCCCGCGCCTTCCACGTCTTCCCCCTCTGTACCTGGACCACAGAAAAGTCTTAACTGACCTTCTCCAGAAGTCTTCACCATGGCTGACTTTAGGATTTTCAGTAAAAGAGTCCCTATGAAAGAGTTCAATGTACATAAACTTCCTCTTTTCTTGTGCCCCTGTTCTACTTGCCAATGGCTGGAAAAATCAGCACTTCTAAGGTAGACACTCCCTTACTAGTTTTTCACAAAATATGTGAAAAAGGCTTCTGGCTTTGAGATGGGGCTTCACAGAGATGGCTACATTTCTAAGATAAAGAAGTTACCAACTGGGCTGCATGGTAACAGCTGGCAGGGGGAAAAAAGAAAGAGAAGAAAAAGCTCTCCCGTTCCCAGGTGTCCTTAAAAAGTTAACTTGCCCAGAACAGAGGAA
Source organism: Callospermophilus lateralis (assembly GCF_048772815.1). Taxonomy (NCBI): domain Eukaryota; kingdom Metazoa; phylum Chordata; class Mammalia; order Rodentia; family Sciuridae; genus Callospermophilus; species Callospermophilus lateralis. Next base: position 118,069,817 of record NC_135313.1, on the reverse strand, counting down.
ATAAAACAGAAACAAAAACTGCTTTTTGTGAACTTCTGCAGTCTGTCAACTTCTGAGCCCCTTCTCTTACATGTTGGGTACAAAATACTGAAACTACCTAAACATGGTGTTCAGGGGATTAATTGATTACAACAGAAGCAACGCCCTCTAAATTTATTTGCAACCTAATAGGACTGTTTCCCTAGCTTCCGTGCTATCTTAGGTGCCTTGCCTTGTCCGTCCCTACAACAATATAATTCTATATACTTAAACATTGTTAATGTGTTCATAAAATGGTCAACAGATGTGATTAATTATATAATGGTGTAGATGTTTCCCAAAGTCCTCTATCATGATGCAGGTTCATATAAAGATCAAATAGGGAGGCATAAAACCCGGTTCTGCTGGAACCTCTATCCCTCACTTTAGCCATCCTATTCAGAATAGGAGTTGCTGCAGGGGTGGGCACAGGAACCACTGCCCTAGTCCATGGGACACAACAAATGACTCAATGAGAAGCAGCAATAGACCAAAACTTAAAGATATTAAAAACCTCCATCACAGCTTTACATGAATCTTTAACCTGTCTCTCTGAAGTAGTTTTACAGAACAGGCGACGCTTGGACATTCTCTTCATGAGAGAAGGGGCCATTGTGCTGCATTGAGGGAAGAATGTTGTTTTTATGCCAACAATACTGGAGTTGTAAAAGAATCTATGAGTAAATTAAGAAAACGCCTTGAAGAGCATCAAAGAGAGATAGAGGCCCAAAAAGGGTTTTTTTAATTTTGGTTCACACAGTCACCCTGGTTAACTATGATTTTATCAGCCTTGGCTGGTTCATTAATAATCCTCATATTATTGCTAACTGTAGGACCCTGTTTGCTCCACCGTGTAGTTTCCTTTCTCCAAGCTCAAATTGGACAAGTTTAACTTATGGTAATCAGACAACAATATACCCCACTTGCAGACATAAAATGTGACACCCCCCAATGATCGCTTTTATGATTAAAAGTAACCAGAACAAGTAGTAGGGAATGAAAGGTTAATAAAATAGGTACTTGTCACTTCCTGTTTTTCTGTATGCTTAACAAAACACTGTTGAAATCTTGAGAACTGTTTGCGAATCTTGTTCCCAGAATGTGATGTCCCCACTGCCAAACTGCAGAATGTACTCCCTCACACATTTGCACGCAAACTGCCCACTCGTCCTTACCCATCAATAAACTTCATTCCCTGCCATCTCCAAAGAAACTATATAAGCTCTACTTAAGCTGATCTCTGGGCTCTCTGCTAAATTCAAGTGAGCTCTGAGCTGCAGCATGCTGGACCCCAATAAACACTTTGTTGTTGCATGACACAGTCTATTGGTGGTCTCTTCTTCAAACGCTCGCCCGACCTTTACATTGGTACAATCATAAGTGTGACATTTGCTATTTGTGTCTAGAATATTAATGTGATAAAATGTGTATGTAGGTCAGATGACATGAGTATTTCTTCCTCAATTTCTGGGAGTAATCTTTTGAAGACGTATAAGTTAGTTGGGGGTTTAAAGAGGTGTACGCTGTGTCTATGAATATAGAGATAATGCATGAGTAGACAATACTGCGTATAAATAACATAACTGGTTCCTCTTTAAATAATGGATTGAATTGAAATGTAAAAATATATAAGAAATCATATATTGATATACAATCATTCATTCCAACCAGTTATACATCTAATGGTAATATTAGGGTTATGAATCATCATGTAGGGTGTGTGAGATTTGCTTCAAAAGTAATTATGGAAATCAAAAATAATGTGTTTGGAAAGAAGTCTCATGAAAATACCAGTAAAGAATCATGGAGGAATATATGTGTTCTGAAGTAGAAAGTGATTGAAAGTGAAACAAATGGCTATGAATTTGCGAACTTGTGGAGGAAATATATATCCAATGATGTGCATAAACTAAAGAAATAGTAATGTACAAGTGTTGAAAAAAATGAACTTCAAAATACACATCATGTCCCATAGGAGTCTACTTGCATTGACGTTAAACTGGGTCAGTTACTGTAGAAATATTAGGATTTGTATACATCATTCATTGAAGTTAGTTCTCAGTAATAGGAAACAAATATCTATTTCAGGTGGTGAATATTACTGAGAATCATCTGTGAAAAGATGATTATAAATCCACATACATGAATATGAATGAATTTAGGAAATGTATAATAAGACACATGTATTTTATATTTTGAAAAATCTGGAGAGTATATATATATATATATATATATATATATATATATATATATATATATATATATACAAACACACACAGAGAGTAAAATGTAGCACTATATGCCAATTGTAATTCAACATGAAATACATATCATTCACAGGTCAAAAATATCCATTTTACCTAACATGGATTTATGTATAATGTTGTTCAGTTAGGAAGCTCACTCATAGGTTGAATTTTCAGTACCAACAGCGTTGAGGAGGAGTGATCTCTTCTCACAATTTGTATCTGCCAAGTCAGCCACCACACAATAATGTACGTGTGGTACCAGGTATGATTCTACATGTGCTTATAAGAATACATGTGCTGCATGGGCTACAGCGAAAGGGAGACAGGAATTCACATATTTGTTAACTTTAAAAACACATGGAGAATTCTTTCTACAAAAAATTGACTAGATTTATAACTCCTATTCAATATAATGCAAAAGACAAGACCAACTATACACCATGCCTCTTCTGAACTGCTTGTATTTCAATTCTGTTTTGGTTATTTTTCTCTATCATATTAGGATTAGTAGACAGAGTCTAGTAGGGTATGGGGTAGTGTCAGGGATTCCGTATTTCAAATGGAAAATTGGAAAATGAATCCAATGTGTATGCAAATATGTGCTACACAAAAATCTTCCCACTCTCATCCAGAACAGTTCCTTGACATTACCTTCGCCCCAAGTAAGACACAATTAGAGGAGAAGAGATATAAAATCTGTTAATACATATCTGGAATGAAAATTGCTCAGGACTTCACACCTTTGGAGGTGGTAGAGGAGTTTCCAAAAGTAAGGGACAGGGTAAAACTCCACAATCATGGAGCTCTGCTGGCATAAAGACTTCTTCAGAAACTGCCTCTGAGGTTGGGCACTTGAAATATATGCTGTTGTCAGGAGCTTTATCTTCTTTTGTAGTGAGACCATCAAAGCTGGGTCTGCATGTATGTGACCTGGATGACATGGTCTCTTATATTCCAATGAACATTAGGCAGCAGTGCTAAATTCTCTCTTTGTAGGTAAACTGTGGCGACTGGGGGCTAAATGTCTCCCCGTGTGGACGGTAAAGCCCTTTGGTCATCCTCCACTTTTTGTGGTGATTCTTGCTGTTGCACTGGGAGTTGGGTATTTGCTTCACGAAATTCAAAAAGTTCAACTGGGACACAATGCTGGACGGAGTTCTGTCAAGTGTCGTGGGTCAGGTTCTACAGGAGAATGCACCAACCAGGCTTCTATCCCACATAGCTTTCCCCCTTTACCATAGCAACCTGATTCTGAACATTGCCCTGAAAAATTCTGCATATAACTACATGCCTTTACATACAAGGTTCTGATGGCTGTGCCATGCCAGTCACAAGCCATTTGGAAGCCAGTGGCAGATCCACATGACGCCACCACAGATGTTTTATCACACATCTGCACAATACTGCTGTATGACCACTAATCAGCAGGCTCCAACTTACTGACATGTCTGTTCAACTCCATTATCATGAAACCCAGTCAATCAAGGCACGGTCTGGTACACTCAAATCAGCAACAGGACATCCAAGGTTCTCTAGTGCCACCTGGTCATGAGAATTTCAAAAGTGTTATGGTATTTATGTAGCCATTTTTTAAGGATGAAGTTAGAGGCACTGTCGGTTTCAATTTATTCAGGATCCATTTAATGTTGAGGAAGATCTTTTCAGTGAAAGCTCTGGATTACTCTCACAGGCAAGGTTTCCCAAAATGTGGCCAAATGGTTCCATGAAGCCAAGCCCATAGTTGTCTACAATGTGAGGTCCATGTGTGTTTTGACTCTCAACTATGGTTGCCATGTCTTTCAGAATAAAATTATATGATATCATGGCTGAGATTCCCTGTGCTATGTGGAAAGCCACCCTTGGTCTAGATCTAATTTTCCAAGGGGGACTCTCATGCGTGGCCTCCAAAATTCCCAACACAATTTATGGCAATACTTCTCTGAGGTCAGTTCCACAACTCAGTCTCTAAGGGGAATCAGACCAGAGTTTAAACGCCGGTGGACACAGTCATATATTCCAAACATCACAAATGACCACAATTAAAACCAAAACACTCCCACAGAGCCCTCATATTCTTCCATAGAGACACTCATCATAACCTCAGGCTGGAGGTTTCCATGAGGGGCACATCCAAAGACAGTGTCCAAAATTAGCTCCCTTGCCTCTCATTTGCCTAAAGTCATTGTGGGTGGGATACTCTTCCTGTGAACCAGGAGTGATCAAATAGGCCTGCTGTTAATACTGCTCTGCTTCTCCAATTTGAGGCCTACTGACTGTCAGGTATAGATTCTTCATGTGATTTGGAGTCATGTGGACACCCATGCACCTCTGCAGGACTTTGAAGAACTCATTTGACCTAAAGAATCTCTATTTTCACTTGATGGAGGTCAAGAAACAAAGAGAGAAAGGCAAGAAGCATCATACGCAATAACTGATTTTTGCCATTTTCGTTTTGGATGCACACATGGGATCTTTCTTTAAATCCATCTGGTGCTGAGAATCTAAGCCACAACTTCACACAGGGCCAAGATGCTGATTCAGATACATTCTTTTCCAAAGCAATTAAGCAAAGAGACACAGGTGATGCCCATTCATTTCCATTTGAAACTATTTTCTTCAGGCTTCACAAAGTGTGGCCTGAGGCAAAGACCTTCCTGACATTCAGGGCAACAGAATAATAGATAAGCAAAATGTCCAAAGCAGGGTTTCTCCACTGAGACTTTCCTGGTCACACTGATATCTGAGTTTTCTGAGTTACTCCCATTCCCTTCAGCTATTCAGTACATGGCCATTTCACAGAGGTTGGAGGTGGTACATATTGTGGTCACAAAATGATAAGCCAGTTCTGGAGTGTTGCCAGAATTCAGAAAGAAAACTGGAACTTAGGAAGATAATAGGTGTTGCCCATCTATAAGGCAAGAATCAGTCCATTCATAAATTGGGCAGGATGAATGCTGTGAGCTTTCTACTAGACACGACATATCCATTGATGCATTCTCTTTTCTAATGTCTACAACCACGGACACAGTGGAATACACAGACATAGAAATATCCACCTTGTCAAACGACATACAAAAAACAGTCCACTCCAAACCAAAAAAATCGACTTTCCTTCCTATTCTCAGAACATGGGACAAAAACCACATACTCACACCCACACTCTAAAAGGCACCTCCTTCCCCCAAGTAGGTCTGTGACTATATGGAGTTCCTCTGACTGGTGGGCAATACTATGTTACCCGAAATGGCCTGTACAGTCTCAGATCTTGTCTTCTGGTCCAACCCTGTGAAGTTGCCAGGAGCCAGGGGAGAGCAACTACCTGCTTTCCCAAGAAAGGCCCCTCTGAGCTCTCCTGGCATTTGGCCATCCTCACATCAGTTGGTACCAAGAAAGACTGACCCTTTCCTTGGTAAATCCAAACAAGTGAGCCCACTGGGACTGGGACTGGGACTGGCTCTGGGTTCCTGGCTTCCTGGAACCCAAATTCACAGAGTTCCATCACCAAGGAAGTTAGGTAGGTCAATTCCTTCAGGAACTTAATGAGGTCACTTCCTTGACAACAAGTTTGTCCTAACATTTGCTTTCAAGGGTCCCATGAGATGGAGGCTGCCCCTACTTCCTGTGACACTTTCACAAGTTAGAATGGTATATCAACCATAGACACCCAGGAACAGCTCTCCAAACGGGCCTGGTTTGGTCCATCATCTCTACATTAAGAAGTGAGAGGCTGATTCAGACACATCCCTTTATCCTGACCAGGGTGTTTGCCATGGAATATGACTTTTGCTCTCTTAGGTCCGCCATAGCTGCCTACATCTTATCTTGGGATCATTTCTGCATGGACCTTTGAGGTTCTCAGCAGGTGGAAGATTCCCTACATTCCTGTATTGTAAGACCAACTCTGTACCTGCTCTTCTGTAAAATGATATTGAGGGAACAGTGTATGGTTAGGGTAAATAACAGGTTCTATTTGGGTTAGGAATCAATAATGGTATTGGGAACCTGCAATATTCAAAAGAATATACAGGTGAAATATAATTTTGAAAACAGAAATCTAGGTAAGATTTGAAGCCCAGTATACTTGATGGGGATACATAGCTTTTAATTATATTCTGCACAGATGTCTCAGATTAATCAATATAAAATGGCATAGGACCTTGTACCATGGATGATTGATTGTCAAAGAGAACATCGAGTCAAAAAGGGATATTCGGTAGGATTAGGAAACTATATGGTAGGTTGTGAAAGAAGAGTGAGTGTAGGAGTGGGACCAAAAGATCTATAGCAATAGGCTTTCGGGTAGAGAGTGAATGTAAATGTCAGCACATGTGAAGAGTCAGTCACAATAATGAACTGGGATAATATGTAGGGAAGCAGATATCAATAGAGACGTTAGGAAATCAGGCAAAGAATAAAGAGAGTGATAAGATTAGACATTTTCAACAGGGTTAAGGTTGAATATATAATCTTTGGATGAAACAAATATGTAGTCACCAATAGGATTGACATTTGAGAGCATTAGGCAACCTGGACATGGATGTTTTTAGTAATCCATGCTCACTTCCATTTAGGCTTTTGTACAATCATAAGTGTGATCTTTGATTTTTGTGTTCAGAATATTACTGTGATAAAATGTATATGTAGATCAGGTGACATGAGTATTTCTTCCAAAATTTCTGGGAGCTACATTATGAAGATGAATAATTTAGTATTGGGGTTAAAAATAGATGTACCCTGTGTCTATAAATATAAAGATAATGCATGAATAGACCATATTTGAATAAATAATATAACTGGTTCCAACTTTAAATAACGGATTGAATTGATATCCAAAAATATACAGGGAATTTTATATTGATATACAATCATTCATTCAAACCAGTTACACATGTAATGGTAATATTAGGGTTATTGTATATCGTGAAGAGTGTGTTAGTTTTGCTTCAAAATGCTTATGGAAATCGAAAATAATGTTTTTAGAAAGAAGTGTCATGAAAAACCAGTCAATAATCAACACATACATGTGTTCTGAAGCAGGAAATGATTGAAAGTGAATCAAATGCCTTTAAATTTGTGAACTTGTGAATGCAATATATATCCTATGATGTGCATAAACTGAAGAAATTGTAATGTACCAGTGTTGAATAAAATGAACTTCAAAATACACATCATGTCACTTAGAAATCTACTTGCATTGATGTTAAACTGTGTCAGTCACTGTAGAAATATTAGGATTGTGTGCACCATTCACTGAAGTTAGTTTTAAGTACTAGGAAACAAATATGTATTTCAGGTGGGTGAATATTTCTGAGAATAATCTTGTGAAAAGTTGATTATAAATCCAAATACATGAACATGAATGAATTTAGGGAGTGTATATAAGACACATATATTTCATATTTTGAAAAATCTGCAGAGTATATATATATATATATATATATATATATATATATATATATATACACACACACACACACACAAAACACACACAGAGACAATAAAAAATAGCAATATATATGCCCATTGAAATTCATCATGAAATATATATCATCCACAGATGCAAAAATATTTATCTTACTGTACATGGATTTAGGTGTAATGTTGTTCTACTAGGAAGCTCACCCATATGTTGAATTTTCAGTACCAACAGCGTTGAGGAGGAGTGATCTCTTCTCACAATTTGTATCTGCATAGTCAGCCACCTCACAAGAATGTACGTGTGATACCAAGTAGGATTCTATATGTGCAGATAAAAATACATGTGCTGAATAGGCTACAAATAAAGGCAGACAGGAATTCACATATTTGTTGATGTTAAAAACACATGGAGAACCATTTCAATTAAAAATTGACTAGACTTATAACACCTACCCTATATCATACAAAGGGCAAGTGCAACTATACACCATGCCTCATTTGAACTGCTTGTATTTCTATTCTGTTTGTGTTATTTTTCCCCATCATATTAGTATTAGTAGTCAGAGTCTGGTAGGATATGGGTTATTGTCAGTTGTCCTGGCAGGCCAGAGACATCAACATGGGTGGCGAACCTAGTTGGGGAGGAATAAAGGGACAAGAGATACGAGAGATGACAGCAAGACAGAAGTTCTGATCATGCTGAAAACTTTTATTGTTCTCACATGGAAATTTATATGCTGCGGATGGGAAAGCTCTTTTATTGGCAGTTGCTGGACGTCTTCACAAGGTGAGATAACCTCAGGATATTTTAGGAAGACAGATGGCCGCAGGATGTCTCAGGGAGATAGATGGCTGCGGGATGTCTCCCAGGCAGGACATCTTCCAGGGGGCTGTTTCTTGTAAGTGTCAGGCTATTCTTTGAATGAGAACTTCTTTCTAGCCCCTGACATCTCCCCCTTTCTTGTATAAAATATTGACCATACCTTACCAACCTTATTTTAGGGGATGATAGAGGCTCTGTTTCTCTAGGAGGCCTTAGAATATCTCCTGATCCAAGCGAGCGTTTTCACTAGGAGATTTTGTGGTGGCCTTGGCATGGTTTTGGAGAAGATGTCTTTGAGGGGGAAGCATGCCAACTGCCATGCCCCAGAGCATCTCACTCAGAGGTCTTGGGTTTTGGGATCAGCGGATCCATCCCCCTGCAGTCTTTCCTGCACCCTCCGTTATTATGGCCTTATGTACTCACTCCATGGGTGTGTCCTCCCCCAAGCGGTGGGGCCCATGGAGGTCGAACCCTTATGACAAGGGCAGAAGATGGTTTGTCAGAGCTGTTACTTATAGTTTTATGTAAGAAAGAAAGATCTGTGGGGATGTAAACTTAAAAAAAACCCTGTGAGAAGGGTAGAACATCCTTTTAAATGTTGGCAGCGTGGTCTTCCATCTCCAGATAATGATAGTGGACCTGTATTGGCTTAGAGGCCAAAATATTAATCTGTTCTTTAATAAATTTTACCAGCCTGTTTGTAATGCAGGGTTCTATGGACACCATTAAAAGTAAACACAACAAAGGGCCTAATAGGCGAAGAAGGTAGGGTAGAAATCCATTTTACCCAGTCCAGAGGGGATTTTCAAAACGTTCCCTTCATCTCTTTTCTAGATCTTCTTGAAGCTGCTTAATTTTAGTGCGTACTATGCCTGATTTATTGGCATAAAAGCAGCATCATTCCCCTAAGGCCAAGCAAATACCTCCCTGGTGAGTTTTCAGCAAATCTAAGCCTCGTCCGTTTTGAAGGAACACTTCTGCCAGGGAGTCTACTTGGTCCTGCAAATCTTTAATGGTTCCTGATATAGTTTGTACATCATTAATAAGTTGTTGAGACAGGCGATGGTAAGAGTGTATAGCCGTGCCTAAGCCAGCTGTACCTGTGCCAACAGCAGCTGTTATTCCAAGGCTGGCAAGGAGTGATAAGGCCTGTATTGCCTGCCTGTGTCTTTTGACTAAGGTTTCTAGTCTAGGAATGGGAAGAGGTTCGTCTCTTGGGAAAATAGTTATATTAGCGAGTAATAAGGCAAGAACACACAGCCACCGGTCCATTTCGCTGGGAGCCTGGGAAAGGCCGAGTTTCCTCCACACATTAAAACTGTGCCATTGGGGGGACAAAGAGATGGTGTGGGTGAGGAATAATTTTGTACTGTTGAGCAATTTCCAAAGGAAGTAACGCCCACATCAATATCATAGGTATTATTCTGCATCGCGCCTAAAAGACATAATGTAAAAGTGCCTATTGCCTGTACTTTAAAAGGAAATCCGGGTTGGCATGTATTATCATTGTCTATGATAGAATTAATAGGAAATGCCATAGGCATGAATGCCCCTGTTGTCATGCAGAGCTAGCAATTACCAGCAAGGGTAGGGTTGGAATTATTAAGCAAGGGGAAAGTAGATTCCAAAGTATCTAATGTATTGGTATCTAAACCTGGGAGCTGGGATTTAGGCTACATTAAGGGATGATATGTGAGCTCAGGGATTTGGGGTTTCAAAAGTTTGATTATCCGAGGATGCTTGACAGCATCTGTGGGTCCTCCACTATCAGAGACCCCTGTAGGGGCCTTAATGGGCTAGCAGGAGGGTTTACTGACAGTGCCTTGGCACCCAGGTGACTGTAGCTTGGTGTGTTTGCCTTCTCCTCCTCGGTCAAAGAGAACAGGGGTATAATGAATAGTGGTCACCCCTGCTGCATGAGTTTTAGTTAGGGAGGCTTCAAAAAATTGTTCTCCCTGCTTGTTAACACAAATTGAGGCCGACGTATAACAAGAGATATGCATAGCCTATGTATGCGTACAAGTTGCAGAACAATTATGGAGAGCTTTACTTGTACTAGGGGGAGTAATCTTTGGCTTGTTAACACATACCCATTTAGGCTAATGAACTTCTCTGAGTTTATGGTCAACCTCGGCATGGAGGTAAGCCACCTTAGTCATGCAGTCAGCAGTCTGGGTACAACTAGTGGGAGCCTGAGTCCAAGATCCTTCTTTGTATTCGCAGGGGGTGCCAAAAAGGTACTCCATGATGTTGGAAGGTGGAGGGCCAAGGCCTCCGTGTACAAACCTGTTCAGCAGAAGTGCCATAAGCAGGATCCTCACACAAATTGTTGGCTGCATCTGAAAAAGAGGAAAATTTGTCCTCAGGGCGAGGGCCTCCATCCCTGTGTTTAGGTAAGTCTTTAACCTGTTTATCTAGGTGTTCTGGCAACCATCTTGGGGCTGCTTGCTCTTGGTCCAAAACACAAGCTGAGCCTCGTCCCCAGATGAGGACAGGATCTGGGCCTTTCCATTTATTTGTAAGGGGATTGCACCACATAACAGGTGGGTGAACAGAATTGGACGACGGATGCTAGTGTTTGTCTGTGGTCGAATGGCCTTCACTGTCTAGGGTTAGAAAAATAAGGGCCAAAAATGCATGGTTAAGGCGATGTCTGGGAGTGGTAAATACAAGGGCAGAAGCCTTAAGGTGGGTTAGCCAAGTCTTTAAGGTAAGGTGGGCACGTTCCATAATGCCTTGGCCCTGAGGCTTGTATGGAATTCCAGTAGTATGACAAAGTTGCAAGGTAGCACAAAACTGTTTAAACTTGGTACTGGTATATGCAGAACAATTATCTATTTTAATATGTATTGGTTTACCCGTTAAGGAAAAGGCTGAAACAAGATGAGAAAGGTCATCTTTGGTAGCCTCTCCAGAATGCGGTGATGCATAAATAAAGTCGCTGAAGTTATCTATAGAAAAGTGTATATATTTGGTTTTTCGAAATTTAGGAAAATGAGTAACATCCATTTGCCAAAACTGATTAGGCAGTAATCCTCGGTGGTTAACTCCCAAGTGTTGAATAGGGAGGGAGACAGTGCAATCAGTGCATGCTTTTACTATTTCTCTTGCCTGCTGCCAGGAAATTTTACAAAGTAATCAAAGGCTCTGGGAATTTAGATAGTGAAGATTGTGTAACTCCATTGCCTTTTGAATGAAGCCAACAAAAATTGGAAAGATGGAACGAGTTTCTACATCAGCTTGGGCATTACCATTTGTTAGAGGGCCGGGAAGATCAGAGTGTGCCCTGATGTGTCCTAAGAAAAATGGGTGTTGTCTGGCCTGAATTATCTGCTGAAGCTGGTGAAACAGGAAGGCCGCATTGGAAGAAGACTTAATGGCAGGTGAAATCTCCAGCAAGGGCACAGAATGAGCAATGTAGGCACTGTCTGTATAAATATTAACAGGATTTTCAAAAAAATGTTAAAAAAATTGTGATATGTCAAAAAATTCCACAAACTGTGCTGACTGATAGACAGTATCAAAGGTGGTAGGCTTGTTATTGACAACAAAGACCTCACGGCAATTACTGGAACCATCTGTAAAGAAAGTAAGGGCTTGAGGAATGGGAGCATTTTGAGTAATTTTGGGAAAAATAAATGGATATTCCTGGACAAAATGTAAAAGGGGGTCATTGTGGAGGTAGTAATCAATTGTTCCCCAAAAGCCTGAAAGGGCAGTACCCCATTCATCCCCTGTCTGTAGTAAAAATTGGGTTTGGTCCTTAGTATTTGGAATTAAAATATTATCAGGGTCTTTGCCAAAAAGTTGTCGAGAAAGCAAACGACCTTAAATAATAATAGAAGCTACATGAGCAAGAAAAACAGTAATAACCTTGGAGGATTTGGTGGGTAAATGGACCCAAAGCAAGGGGCAGACTTTATTTTTAAAATGTGGATCTCGCTGCCAAAATATTCCTGTGGGTGTATGAGGAATGTGTAAAATAACCAGAATCAGAGGAAAGTTATAAGAAATTTGTGTAACAAACTGATGGGCAATGGCTTCTGTGACTTGGTTTAATGCCTGTCATGCCTCGGAAGTAAGCTTTTGAGGGGTGGAGCAGGGGAATCACCTCTCAAAATATCATTACGGGACAAAAGTACACAAGTGGGTTCTTAGCCATTGAATATGCCCGAGTAATTTTTGAAAATTATAAAGGGTGTGAAGATAGTCCACACGTAGTTGTATTTTAGGTATTTGGATTTGATTATCTTGAATTTAAGGCCCAAATATGTATCAGGGTCCTGGGTTTGAAACTTATAAGGAGCTATCTGTAGTCCCAAGGTAGTGAGGATTTAATAAAGGTCCAAGTAACAATTATTAAGGTCATGGGTATTCTGTGCAGCAATTAAAAAATCATCCATGGGCTGGGAATGTGGCTCAAGCGGTAACACGCTCGCCTGGCATGCGTGTGGCCCAGGTTCGACCTCAGCACCACATACAAACAAAGATGTTGTGTCCGCCAAATACTAAAAAATAAATATTAAAAAAATTCTCTCTCACTCTTTCTTAAAAGAAAAATCATCCATATAATATAAAATATAAATTTGTGGCCATCGCTCTCTGACAATAACGGCTCTTTTGGCCAGTTTGATATTGAATGCACACATGGGATCATTCTTTAGATCCATCAGGTCATGATAATCGAAGCCACAGCCTCACAAAGGGCCAAAGTCTGAATCAGACATATCTCTTTCCAAAGAAATTAAGCAAAGAGCCACAGGTGATTTCCATTCATTTTTATTAGAAAACTGTTTTCTTCAGGCTTCAAAGGGGTGGCCTGAGAAAAAGACCTTCCTGACACTCAGGGCAAAAAAACAATAGGTAAGCAAAAGGCCCAAAGCAGGGTTTCTCCACTGAGACTCTCCTGGACACACTGATATCAGAGTTTTCTGAGATGCTCGCCATTCCCTTCAGCTATCCTGTACTTGACTATGTCACTCAGCTTGGAGGTGGTACAAATATTGGACACAATACCATAAGCCTATTTTTGAGAGTGACCAGAATTCAGGAAGAAATCAGGAACTTAAGAAGATAGTAGGTGTTGCCCATCCATAAGGCAAGTGGCAGTCCACTCATAAATTGGACATAATGAATGCTGAGAAGATTTCTACTAGACAGGACACATCCATTGATGCATTCTCTTTTCTAATGTCTACAACCATGAACACAGTGGGATACACATAATGCAAAAAATTGCCTTGTCAAACGACTTACTATAAACAGTCCACGCCAAACCAAATAAACCGACTTTCCTACATATTCACAGAACAAGAGACTAAACCACAAACACACACCCACACCCAAAAAGGCACCACCTTCCCACAAGCAGGTCCATGACTATCCGGAGTGTCCTCTGACTGGTGGGCCATACAATGTTCCGACAAAATGGCCTGTCCTGTCTCAGATCTAGTCTCCTTGGCCAACCCTATGAAGTTGTCAGAAGCCAGCAGTGAGCCACTACCTGCTTTCTCAGAAAAGGCCCCTCTTCAGAGCTTTCCAGGCATTTGGCCATCCACACATCAGTAGTTACCAAGGAAGACTGACTCTGTCCTTGATAAATCTAAACAAGTGAGACCACTGGGACTGGGACTGTGACTGTCTCTTGGTGCCTGGCTTCTTGGATCCCAAGTTCAGAGAGTTCCATCACCAAAAAAGTGTGGTGAGGTCACTTCCTTCAGAAACTGAATGAGATCACAGCCTTGGCAACCACTTTGTCCTCAAAGTTGCTTCCAAGGGTCCCATGATATGGAGGCTATCCCTACTTCCTGTGACACTTTCACAAGTTAGAATGGTATATCAACCATAGGCTCCTGGGAACAGCTCACCACACAGGTCTAATTTGTTCCATCTTCTCTACATTAAAAAAGAGAGGCTGATTAAGACACAACCCTTCATCCTGACCAGGTTGTTTGCCATGGAAGATGACATTTCCTCTTTCAGGTCCTTCATAGCTGCCTACATCTTCTCCAAGGATCATTTCTGCATGGGCCTTTTAGGTTTTCAACAGGTGGAAAATCCCCTACATTCCTGTAAAGACCAACTCTGTCCCTGCTCTTCTGTAAAGTTAGATTGAGGGAACAGTGTATGGTTAGGGTTAATAAATGTTCGATTTGGGTTAGGAATCATTCTGCTCGATGAATAATGGTATTGGGAACCTGTGAAATTTATAAAAATATATAGGTGAAATATAAGTATGAAAACAGAAATCTAGGTAATATTTGAAGCCCAGAACGGCATTGGGCCCTTGACTGGGATACTTAGCTTTGAATTATATTCTGCAAAGATGTCTCAGATAAATCGATATACAATGGCATAGGTCCTTGTACCTTGGTTGATTGAATCTTGAAGAGAACATCAAGACAAAACGGGATAATCAGGAGGATTATGAAGATCGTCGGTAGTTTTAGAAAGAAAAGTGAGTATAGGATTTGGACGAAAAGATATTTCGCAATAGGGTTTCGGGTAGATAGTGAATGTAAATGTCAGCACATGTGAAGAGTCTCTCACAATGATGAACTGGGGAAAATATGAAGGAAAGCAGATATCAATAGAAACATAAGGAAATTAGGCAAAGTATAAAGTGAGTGATAGGATTACACATTTTGAACGGGGTTGAGTTTGAATATATAATCTTAGGAAGAAACAAATATGTAGTCACCAATATTATAGAAATTTGAGAGAATTAGGCAACATGAATATGGATGTTTTCCATAATCCATGCTCACTTTCTATTTAGGCTTTCGTACAAACATAAGTTTGAACTTTGCTTTTGGTGTGCAGAATATTACTGTGATAAAATGTATATGTAGATCAGGTGACATGAGTATTTCTTGCACCATTTCTGAGAGCAATATTATGAAGACGTATAAATTAGTATTGGAGGTACAAATAGGTGTACCCTGTGTCTATGAATATAGAAATAATGCATGAATAGACCATACTGAGAATAAATAATATAACTGGTTCCAACTTTAAATAATGGATTGAATTGAAATCTGAAAATATAGAGAAAATCTCATATGTATATTCAATTCTTCATTTCAACCAGTTACACATCTAATGGTAATATTAGGGTTATGGTTTTTCATGAAGAATTCATGAGTTTTGCTTCAAAAATACTTATGGAAATCGAAAATAATGTGTTTGGAAAGAAGTCTCATGAAAAGACCAGTCAAGGAAACTTGAGGAATACATGTGTTTTGAAGCAGCAAGTGATTGAAAGTGAAACAAATGCCTATAAATTTGTGAACTTGTGAATGAAATATATATCCTATGATGTGCATAAACTGAAGAAATAGTAATGTAACACTGTTGCATAAAAATGAACGTCAAAATACACATGATGTCCCATAGGAATCTAATTGCATTGATGTTAAAAAGGATCAGTTACTGTAGAAATATTAGGATTCGTATGCACCATTCACTGAAGTTACTTTTCAGTACTAGGAAACAAATACGTATTTCAGGTCGATGACTATTTCTGAGAATAATCTTGTGAAAAGTTGATTAGACATTCACAAACATGAACATGAATAAATTTAGGGAGTGTATAATAAGACATATATATTTCATTTTTTGAAAAACCTGGAGAGTGTATATATATATAAACACAAAACACACACGGACATTAAAAAGTAGCGATATATATGCCAATCAAAATTCATCATGAAATATGTATCATCCACAGATCCAAAACTATTTTCATTTTACTGAACTTGGATTTATGTATAATGGTGTTCAACTTGAAGGCTCACACATAGACTGAATTTTATGTTCCAACAGTGTTTAGGAGTAGTGATCTCTTTAAACAATTTATATTTGCCAAGTCAGCCACCTCACAAGAATGTACGTCTGATACCAGGTAGAATTCTATATGTGCATATGAAAATACATGCACTGAATAGGCTACAGAGAAAGGGAGACAGGAATTCACATATTTGTTAACTTTAATAACACATGGAGAACTCTTTCAATTAAAAATTGACTAGATTTATAACATCAAACCTTTATCATGCAAAAGGCAATCCAAATATATATCATGACTCCTCTGAACTGCTTTTACTTAAATTCTGTTTGGTTTATTTTTCTCCATCATATTAGGATTAGTAGTCAGAGTCTAGTAGGGTACGAGTTAGTGTCAGGGATTCAGTATTTTTAATGGAAAATTAAATAATGAATCCAATGTGTATGCAACTATGTGCTACACAAAAATCTTCCCATTCTCATCCAGATCAATGCCTTGACATTACATTCGCCCTAGTAAGACACAATTAGAGGAGAAGTGTTAGAAAATCTGTGAATACAAATCTGGAATGGAAAATGCTCAGGAGTTCACAACCTTGGATGTGGTAGAAGAGTTTCCAAAAGTAAGGGACAGGGTTGATAGACCCAACCTGATCATTTATTAAAATTTGGAGCCATCTTGCCACAAAGCCATGAAAAGAAAATTTTGGCTTTATTATAAATTACTAAAAATTCTTAACCTGCTTGGGATGCCTGCCCATGCCTTGAACTTACACATGAATGGATATCTGAGCAGATAGAAGCCCTCTATGAATCTTTAGTAACCCATCATAAATTTTGGCCTTCCCTGGCCAGACAATGACCCTCTTTGAGGTTCTAATGGTCTTCATAATTTCTGATGTTGGGGCCAGCAAAAAAAAAAAAAAATGTAAACTACTCTTAGTGTGATGCTTGTCAATCATTCTCTTATCTGTAATCCCCCTTTTGTGTAACTTTCTCGGCTACATAGGTGGAATGTAGGAAAGGTGGGGTTGCTGTCTTGTTCCCGCCTTTTGGGGAGGGAGAGGCAGGCCAGCTGGTTGAAATAATAAGCTTGCCTTAATTTGATTTTAATTGGAATCAGTGGTCTTTTCTTGCATCCTGGTGTAACATTTTGGAGTTCTCCAGCGAGATGTCCCTGCACGACCAGATCACAAGACCAAACTACTGGAAATTCTGAAGCTGGCCTTCCCTCCTGGGCTCCGGGCTGGAGAGCCACTATAGGGTGTCCCCAACTTGAGATGTTCCAAGGCCTTGGAGTGAGCCTTCAGTCCAGGGAGCACTGCAGTGAACCACCGCACTAAAACTATGAGTAAGCACCTGGTGGAGGGGGCCTCAATAGGTAAGAGGGGCCTTTATAACATCTGATATCCGGTTAAGGGAGATCTCTTCTGATGATAGAGAGGTGGCCTGGGGAGGCTCACATATATTCCTGTCTGGGACAGTAATAAGAATCGTTCTGTCCTCTGTTCTGTTCTGTAGGGAATTCCTTGGGAAGGGTAGAGAGGTGCCGACGGGTAAGCATGCGCTCCTACCCTGGAGCTTTAGCAAGACGTTGCATTGCTCCTCTGTATTTCTGTTTCAGCACCGGGTTTCTGTTTTTTTGTGTTTTGTTCTGTGTTCTATATGGTTTTGTTTGTTTGTTTGTTTTTGTGCGTTTGGTTGTGTGATTACTGTGGTAAAAACTTAAGGATATTGGACGTGAAAATGGGTTATAAAGCAAGTAAGCCTGACACCCCTTTGGACTGTGTTTTAAGGTACTGCGATGAAATTTACCACCCTTTGTTAAGCAGGATGAGAGAAGCCCCTAGCTGGCTGCCTGGAGCAAAACCACTGCAGAGGGTAATGCCTGCTGGGGACCTAAGAACTGAGTATCCCCCAGGTTAACAGGTGAAACTCTTTTAAAACCCCTTGTCCCTCCAGATCAAGAGAGTCACAACCTTTGAGCAGAGTCCCATGTGTTTCTCCTTTGCTAGCAAAGCAATAAACCTCTTTTTTTCTTTTTCTCAAAACCCTGTCTTCATTATTAAAATGGCATTAATTGACATCAAGGTCAGGAACCGAACTTTAAGTTACAAATTTTGATACCACCCCCGCCATCTTGGAACTTTTTTAGAGCTGACTTCTGAAATGTTAGGAGATGGAGCATGCTTGGGGTGTAAACGAACCAGAGGAGCTAATCCTGTAAGTAAATGGAGGGACTGAAGAACTCCCTGCAGCTGCCGAAGCCCTGTTGCTTCAGGGAATTCCCTCCTTCCTTCCCTGCACTCTAAGAATTATGCCACCTCTGTTATTTTAAAAAAGAGAAAAAGAAAAAGGGGACACTAAATGCAGTAAAGTCACCATGGAGACCCTTGATTTTACATTTCAGGTTGCCCCTCTGTGAAAACATCTGGTCCCCTTGTGGAGACATCTATGGTGCCAGTGGTGTAGGAGATTATTCTGTTATCTGCTCTGTTTTAAAGGCTTCTGTCTGTCAGCCATAGTCTGGAGCTTCTTTCTATCTGTCTTGTGTCTTTTCTTCTGGCCCTTTAAGACATGTGCAATAATGTGTTGATATTACAAATTGTTTCTTGGGAACGATCTTAGCTGAATGTGTGTCTAACTGATGATGTTTCATTGTAACAATGTGGTATATGAATGGTTTTTTGAAGCATTGCACAATCTGGCAGTTAAAAATCGGGTTTAGGTAATTGTTTAGTTTATAATTTCAGATAATTGATGCCAGAGAACTTAAATACTTAGGATGTAAAACTAAAGAACTCTACTTCCAAGTTGGCAAGAAACTTCCAAATCATTCAGTCTTTTTTTTTCTTTTCTTTTTACCAATTTTCAATTGTATAGCCTGGGAAAATGTCACTGTGTGTACCAGTGCATTAATTTTGACAAGATAGTAAATCATAGTATTGTATCTGTTGACAAAACAAGATGTAAAGATATAAATTTTTTTGAATTGTATCTTAAACTTTTATCATAATTTTCAACATCCTAACCTGAAAATTATGCATAAAATGCCTTAGGCCTGAGGTGTCTGCACAAAATAGCAATTTTTCCTGCTCCTTCCAGACTTCAGCCAGGACATATGTTGAAATGCAAATAAAAGAACCCTGCAGTGAATTAGGAGACAGATGTAAGGCCTAATGTAAAAATAAAAAAGCTAAATTGTATGGTATTTACTAATTACTGGCCAGTCATTTTTTCTAGGACTCTTATTTTTTGACTTAGATTTTTATTTTATTTTTTTTGAGCTACTGATTTTGATCCTACAGAAATAACTTAATGTTTTTCTGATCAGTTCTATCTTTGACCAATGGTGGAATTTTGGAAACATTGCAATGGAGATTTCACCTGCGAAAAAACTACAAGGCCTTTACTACTATTATGTGTGCACACTTTTGTTATGCGTTGTATGTCTATATATATATACATATGTCCGTATATCATATATATGATAGACAAATTAACATATATAAGGAGCACTCATAAAAAAAGAGCTCATAAAAACAAATTTTAAAAAGTGGTTCCAATGATCTTTAATTCAAGTGATTTAAATGGCTCAATTTAATTTTTATAAACAAATAAAATAAATGTTTTTAAATTTAAGCTTTCAAGTTTTTCTAGGTGTTCAAAAATCTAATAAAATATTAATGTCTACAAAAGGTCTAATATGCCTTGGTTCTAGGACTTTTCCTTCATCAAAAATGTTTTATACTGTTCAATACATTTGTCTAATATTTTGATAAATAAGTGAAGTAAATTTGATATGGTATTACTCATTCATGTGTACTTTTGTTAGATATCCGATTGATTTACTAATGTCTGTATAAGTGTGTATTAAAGTCTGTATAAGATTGTAAAAATCAGTCATGTGTTAAAGAGAGAAAAATTTTTGAAAATATAACTTTACCGTTAACATTGTGTTTACTAAATTTTATTTTTTCTAGAGCAAGCAACAATAAAAATTTAACAACTGATTAAATAAGAACTGTTATTTTAGAGCACTGTACTGCCATTTCATTTAAAGCTAAACGTGGTTAATGTAAAAATATCAATGTCATTGTGATGCTATTAATATGCTCATGTCTTCCAGGTATACAAGTCTATAAGAAAGAAACTTTAAAAGAGCGTTATATCACTCTGGTGTTCTGAAGTTGCATTGCAAAAAAAATATATTGTGGATTTATTTACCTGTTTTCATTAAGATATGTAAAATTTTAAGTTACTTTTTACATTGGGGAAAAATTTAAATGTATTTTTAAGTTTATGAGAGCCTAATCTATGTAAAGGTAAAAAACTTTCAGCATTTTTTTAATTCATGTTTAAATGTGATATCACATGGTGTTAGCGAATGTATAGGTGAACTCAAACAATTTACAAAACTTTGTAAAATGATATTTAAAAAAAACAAAAATCAGCTTTAGAACTAAAACACTTAAGATTTATAAAGAGTCCTGCCTTACCTGAGATAAGGTTCTGTGTACCATCTTACTACATGTGAGAATTACTACTGAAGCAGTAGGTCAGATTTTATTTCATATAAAGTTATGTTAAAAAGTTTTTTTTTTTTCTGTCAAGATTACTAGGATCTCAAACAGAGGATATAATGTATAACTCAGCCAAAAAATTCAGGGTATGTATTATGCAAACTAAGTATTTTTACTCTTGTTAAAAAATTTTACTTTGTAATTTCCTTATAAGTGATATAAAGATTCCCTGTTAGTGTTTTAGAGAAGTGTTGCTTTAAGAACACAATATGGGTTAATTTAAGATAATAAGTCATCACCTACAAGACAGAAAGAATAATAAGATCAAAATTAATATAAAGATAAATAATTATAAAGTAATAGACATTAAAGCCCTGTACTCTTAATGTAAGACTGTTTAAATTTATTTGTTTGATGTTTAAGATTAGGATTTAAAATTAAAATTAAATTAAATGGGCCTAGAAAACTGATGTTTGGCGTTTGCCCTCTGAGTCAGTCTTAATCCAGGGAACAGGGGACTTCTCTAAAGAGCTTTGCAGCTCTGGGCCACATAACCTCCAGATCAGAGAATTAATGAGTCCACTGGAGAACACAAAGTAAATAAGTGCATTTTCTACAAAGAGGAGATTCATCAGAGAAAGGAGACATCCCTGATGCTTCTGAGGGAAGACACATGGTCAAGCAAGACCTGGACCCACCTAGCGCAAATGGCACTAGCAGAACTGAGAAGCTGCTCTCAAGTTTCCCCAGAAATGACCCCCATAAAAGCTCAGCTGACTGTTAACAATAGATAGAAACAAAAGTCAGTTTGACTGCTTCATCTTAAACACTTAGCAAAGACAGTTAAAACCAAAATACAGCCATTCCGGGGCATTTTAAATAATAATAATAATAATAATAATAATAATAATAATAATAATAATAACAATAATTGATAATAATAATAATAATAATTGATAATAATAATAATAATAATATTTTTAGGTATACACTTTTTTAGCCTCCCAAAATAAGTAAGACTGTTGGCTACAAATAAGGTTTCTCAGACAGGAATGCCTGATAACTATAAAAAGAGACTATTAAATAGAGCTGCCAGAGGCAGAAGTTTCTAGTTTAAGGCCTACAGATATTCCTAACCTACACAGGTAGGGTTGGTGTTTGCTAGTACGATTATCCAGCCCTGAGTAATACAATTAAAGATTTCTCCATTAGACACAGTTGTCATACTAGTAAAAGGATTTTGCAAGATCAGAAGACATTAAATTATTAAACTGTATCTTATGGGGAGGGACAACTTTAACACTAAAAGGTAAATATTAAGTTGACAGTCCTGATAACTGGGGATATTAAAGACTGGTGAGTGAACTTCTATACAGTGACATGTTCCAGCTGCTGCAACATTTATTCAGTACTCATGGTTTTTGTTTCTCTCATAGAAGAACCCATCCCCAGATGACTTTACAACCTGTTCTTCCCCAACCAGACTTCTAACCGAATTGACTTCTAAAAGGAAACTCATGTCCCTCAACTGACTTCTAAAAGGAAACTAATGTCCCTCACACCGTGCCCCCTCACCTCACCCTCTCTCAGCTCAGAAAAAGCCAAAATGAGTGACGTGTCTCTTCTTACAACAATGGAGACAAAAATAAATAGACTATCATTATAAGTAATATATTAAGTCAGGTAAAATCATGGAGACTGGTTTTTGGTGAGTTCTAAAACTTTGGAGACTGTTACCTGAGCGATTAAATTTTCCTCAGTGCTCTTCCACTACCCTATCAAAGATTTGAAGGGGACACATAATTAAACAGGGGAATGATAGACCCAACCTGATCTTTTATTAAAATTAGTAGCCATCTTGTTACAAAGCCATGAAAAGATAATTTTGGCTTTACTATAAATTACTCCAATTCAGAACCTGCTTGGAATGCCTGCCCGTGCCTTGAACTCACCCATGCCTGCCTCTCTGACCAAATAGCAGCACTCTATGAAACTTTAGTGACACCACATAAATATAAGCCATCCATGGTCAGACAATGACTCTCTCTGAGGTTCTAATGGTCCTGATAAATTCTGATGTTGGGACTAGCAAAAAAAAAATGTAAAATACAATTAGTGTGATGCTTGTCAGAGTTCTGTTATATGTAACCTCCCTTCTGTGTATCTTTCTGGACTTTAAAGCTGGGCTCTAGGAAAGGTGGGGTTGCTGTCTTGTTCCCGCCATTTTGGGGAAGAGGCAGCCCGGCCAGTTGAAATAATAAGCTTGTTTAATATGATTTTAATTGGAGTCAGTGTTTTTTCTTACATCCTGGTCTAACAGGTAAAAACTCAACAAACATAGAGCTCTGCCGGCAAAATGACTTCTTGAGAAACTGCATCTGAGGTTGGGTACTTGAAATATATGTTTTTGTCAGGAGGTTTAACTTCTTTTCTAGAGAGACCATCAAAGCTGGGTCTGCATCTATGTGAATGGAGGGCATGGTTTCTTATTTTCCAATGAACATGAGGCAGCAGTGCTGAATTCTCTTTGTAGATAAACTGTGGCCACTGGGGGCTAAGTGTCTCCCCGTGTGGACTGTGAAGCCATTTGGTCATCCTCCATTGTCGTGGTGTTTTTTGGTGCTGCACTGGGAGTTTGGTATTTGCATCACAAAATACAAGGAGTTCAACAGGGACACAGTGCTGGTGGGAGTTCTGTCACGTGTGGTGGGTCAGGGTCTGCAGGAGAATGCACCAACCAGGCTTCTATCCCACATAGCTTGCCCCTTTGAAGATAGCAACCTGATTCTGAACATTGCCCTGAAACTTCTCCATATAACAAGATGCCTTTATATGGAGAGGTTTCAGACTTATAAGGCATTCCTGGCTGCACCATGTCAGCCACAAGCCATTTGGAAGTCAAAGCCAGATCCACATGGACCCACCACAATTGTTTTATCACACACCTGCACACCACAGCTCTGGGGCACTACTCAGCAGGCTCCAACATACTGGCATCTGTTCTACATCATTTTCATGAAACCCAGTAAATCAAGGCACTGTCTGGTACACTCATGATCAGCAACAGGACATCCAAAGGTTCTCCAGTGCCACCTGGTCATGGTAATTCAGAAATTTCATGGTATTTATCTAGCCATTTTCAAGGATGAAGTTGGAGATACTGTGGGTTTCAATTAATTCGGGAATCATTAAATGGTGAGGAAGCTTATTTCAGTAAAAGCTCTGGAGAACTTTCACAGGCAAGGCTTCCCAGAGATTTGCCAAAAAGTCACATGCAGCCAGTCCCATTGAGGTCTACAATGTGAGGTCCATGTGTGTTTTGACTCTCAACAATGGCTGCCAAGTCTTTCAGAAAAAAATCGTGTGATATCCTGGCTGAGATCCAAGTGATCTGTGGAAAGCAACAATGGGCCTAGGTCTCAGTTACCAAGGGCGACTCTCATGCATGGCCAACTACAATCCCAACAGAATTCATGGCAAAACTTCTCTGAGGTCAGTTCCAGAACTCAGTCTCCAAGGGAAATCACACCAGGGTTCAAGCCCAAGTGGACCCAGTCATCTCTTCCAACCACCACACAAATGACCACAATTAAAACCAAAACACTCCCACATGGCCCTCATCTTCTTCCATATAGACACTCATCATGACCTCTGGCTGGATGATTCCATGAGGGGCGCAGCACAAGACAGTGTTCAAAATAAACTCCCTTACCCCTTATTTGCCTAAAGTCAGGGTGGCCTGGACACCCTTCCTTTGAACCTGGAGTGATAAAATAGGCCTTCCCTTAATACTGCTCTGCTTCTCCAATTTGAGGCCTACTGACTACCTGGTATAGATTCTTTATGTGAATTGGAGTCATGAGAAAACCCAAGCACCTATGAGCTAGCCTCTGCAGGGGTTTGAAAAACTCATTTGACACAAAAGTTGCATATTCTCACTTGATGGAGGTCAGGAACCTTACAGAGAAAGGGGGAAGACTTGATCCACAATGAGTGCTCTTTTGGGCATTTTGATTTTCGAATCACACGTGGAATCTTTCTTTAGAGCTATCAGGTTCTGACAATCTAAGCCACAGCCTCACACAGGGCCAAGAGGTTGATTCAGACACATCCTTTTCCAAAGCAATTAAGCAAAGAGCCACAGGTGATGTCCATTCACTTTTATTTGAAAATTGTTTTCTTCAGGATTCACAAAGGGGTGGCCTGAGGCAATGATCTTCCTGACATTCAGGGCAACAGAACAATAGGTAAGCAAATGGCCCAAAGCACAGTTTCTCCACTGAGACTTTACTGGTCACGCTGATATCTGAGTTTTCTGAGATGCTCCAATTCCCTTCAGCTTTCCAGTACAATGCCATTTCACAGAGCTTTGAGGATGTACATATCTTGGCCATAAACCCATGAGCCTATTCTGGAGAATGGCCAGTATTCAGGAAGAAAACAGGAACATAGGAAGATAGTAGATGTTGCCCATCCATAAGGCAAGCCAAACTCCATTAATAAATTGGGCAGAATCAATGCTGGGAAGCTTTTTACTAGACAGGACACATCTATTGATGCATTCTCTTTTCTAATGTCTACAACCACGAACACAGTCGGATACACAGACATGGAAACACTCACCTTGTCAATCAACTTACTATAAAAAGTCCACTCCAAACCAAATGTACTGCCTTTCCTTAATATTCTCAGAACATGAGAAAAAACCATAAACTCACACCCACACCCTCAAAGGTACGTCTTCCCCCAAGTAGGTCTGTGACTATCCAGAGTGTCCTCTGACTGGTGTGCCATAGTATGTTCCCTTGAAATTGCCTGTCCTGTATCAGATCTGGTCTCCTTGGCAAACTCCGTGAAGTTGTCAGAAACCATGGGTGAGCCACTACCTGTTTTCTCAGAAAAGGCCACTCTTCCGAGATATCCTAGCATTTGGCCATCCTCACATCAGTAGGTACCAAGAAAGACTGACTCTGTCCTTGCTAAATCAAACAAGTGAGCCCACTGGGAGTGGGAATGGGACTGGCTCTGTGTGCCTAGCTTCCTGGATCCCAATTTCAGAGAGTTCCATCACCAAGGAAGTTAGTTAGGTCACTTCCTTCAGAAACTGTATGAGGTCACTGCCTTGGCAACCACATTGTCCTAACAGTTGCTTCCAAGGGTCTCATGAGATGGAGGCTGCCCCTAGTTCCTGTGACACTTTCACAAGTTAGAATGGTATATCAACCATTGGCACCTGGGAAAAGCTCTCCACACAGTCCTGGTTTGGTGCATCTTCTCTAGATTAAGAAGCGAGAGGCTGAATCAGACACATCCTTCATCCTGACCACATAGTTTTCCAAGGAGGATGACTTTTGATCTCTCAGGTCCTTCATAGCTGCCTAAGTCTTCTCCAGGGATCATTTCTGCATGGACCTTCGAGTTTCTCAGTAGGTGGAAAATACCCTACATTGCTATTTTGTAAGACCAACTCTGTCCCTGCTCTTCTGTAAAGTTAGATTGAGGGAATAGTGTATGGTTATTATTAATAACAGTTTCGATTTGGGTCAGGAATCATTCTGCGGGATGAATAATGGTATTGGGAAACTGCGATATTTATAAGAATATATAGGTGAAATATAAGTATAAAATCAGAAATGGACGTAAGATTTGAAGCCCATAAGGCATTGGGCTCTTGATTGGGATACTTAGCTTTTAATTATGTTCTGCACATATGTCTCAGAAAAATCGATATACAATGGCAGAGGAGTGTGTACCTTGGATGATTGAATGTCGAAGAGAACATCCAGTCAAAAAGGAATAGTCCGTAGGATCAGGAAGATAGTCGGTAGCTTTAGATAGAAGTGTGAGTATAGGATTTAGACCAAATGTTCCTTTGCAATAGGGTTTCTGGTAGAGAGTGAATGTAAATGTCAGCACATGTGAAGAGTCAGTCACAATGATGAACAGAGGAAAATATGTACGAAAGCAGATATCAATAGAGACATTAGGAAATCAGGCAAAGAATAAAGTGAGTGCTAGGATTAAACATTTTCAACAGTGTTGAGGTTGAATACATAATATTAGGAAGAAACAAATATGTACTCACCAATAGGATGGACATTTGAGAGCATTAGGCAACCTGGACATAGAAGTTTTTAGAAATCCATGCTCACTTTCCATTAACACTTTGGTACAATCCTATGTGTGGCCTATGCATTTTGTGTCCAGAATATTACTCTGATAAAATATACATGTAGATCAGATGACATGAGTATTTCTTCCAACTTTTCTGGGAACAATATTATGAACATGTATATATTAGTATTGGGGGTACAAACAGGTGTACCATGTGTCTATGAATATAGAGATAATGCATGAATTGACCATACTGTGAATAAATAATATAACTGGTTCCAAATTTAAATAATCTATTGAATTGATATCTGAAAATATACAGGAAATCTTATATTGATATAGAATCATTCATTCCAACCAGTTATACATCTAATGGTAATATTTGGATTATGTTTTATCATGAAGGGTGTGTGAGTTTTGCTTCAAAAGTGATTAAGGAAATCGAAGATAATGTGTTTGGAAAGAAGTCTCATGAAAAGACCAGTCAAGAAACATGGAAGAATGCATGTGTCCTGAAGCAGGAAGTTATTGAAAGTGAAACAAATTCAAATAAATTTGCGAACTTGTGGATGAAATATATATCATACGATGTGCATTAACTGAAGAAATATTAACGTACCAGTGTTGTATAAAAATGAACGTCAAAATACAAATCATGTCCCATTGGAATCTACTTGCATTGATGTTAAACTGGGTCAGTAACTGTAGAAATATTAGGATATGTATGTACCATTCACTGAAGTTTGTTTTCAGTACTAGGAAACAAATATGTGTTTCAGGTAGATGAATATTTCTGAGAATAATCTTGTGAAAAGTTGATTATAAATCCACATACATGAACATAAATGAATTTATGGAGTGTATATAAGACACATATATTACATATTTGAAAAATCTGGAGAGTATATATATATATATATATATATATATATATACTATAAAACATAATACACACAGAGACATTAAAAAGTTGCAATATATATGCCAATCGAAATTCATCGAGAAATATATATCATCCACAGATCCAGAAATATTCATTTACTGAACATGAATTTATGTATAATGTTGTTCAACTAGGAAGCTCACACATAGATTGAATTTTCAGTTCCAACAGCGTTTAGGAGGAGTGATCTCTTCTCACAATTTGTATCTGCCAAGTCAGCCACCTCAAAAAAATGTACGTGTGATACAAGGTAGGATTCTATATGTGCATATAAAAACACATGTGCTGAATAGGCTACAGAGAAAGTGAGACAGGAATTCACATATTTGTGAAGTTTAAAACACATGGAGAGAGATCAAACATGGCGGAGTGTGTGGAGAGATCAATTCTCTGACCTCTTCATCTGCACAGGAATAGGGAGTCATAAACTGTCTAAATGCTGTTTGCTCTGGATCACTAGGCAATGCTGAGGTGACATGGATCTGGGGCAAACAGTCTGGGCCCCTTAGAACACACAACGAGACTGGATCGACTACATTCAACCTGCCGTTTGCCTGCTTCTCGTTACTCAGCACTAATGATCCCGCTGAAATAACTGGTCAACCCTTCTGAATGTACAGAGGTAAAAGCCAACCAAGCCTTCATGGGTAGTGGCCACAGGATTAAAACGGGGCTTGGGAGAGACAGTTAGGACCCACCCGTTGCATTGGTCACCCGGCATAGGGAAATGAACGGTTACCATTTACAAGGGATACCACCATGGCAGAGAATTGACGTCACAGGCAGAGGAGATAACTTAATTGAATCCAGCGTAACAGGTGTGTAATCCCCTAGCCATCTCTCTCCACACAGCAGGGAAACCTTAAGGGCCCCTCCCAACTCTCCCGTTAGGGCCCCTCTCAGCTCCCCCATGAGCGCGATAGCAAGACCGAGGGAATCAGGAGTGGCACGGGACTCACGGCACGGAACTCTACGCTACCACTTTCACCAGTGCTGAAAACTGAGATCCCTTGCACCAGCTACTGGGGGCGTGGCTCCCGGAGGGCAAGCAAATTCGCTGGGGGTTCTCATCCCCAAGCTCTACAAACTTAGGGTCTGAGGGAGGCAAACAGGGAGAATGTGCCCAGGCGTTCATTAAAACAAGGATCCCAGGAGCAGCAGACCTGGCGTGTAGCCAGTATTGTGCTGAGCGTCACAGGTGAGTGGGGCCTGGCTTGAGGAAACACAAGAGAAGTCCCTAGGCACTTAAGGTTGGACACACGCCCAGGCTGGGAGGAAGAGCTGATGCACAGTTATTGGTTCCCACCTATTGAGAGGAGAAGCTTGGCCCAGTGGGCACAGCTCCACCTACTGGAAGAGAAGTTAATCGAACTCTATGACTGCATTCATTATTATTATTTTATTTTTTATTTTTTTTTTTAATTTGGGGGGTTTTTTGTTCTATTTTTGTTTTTTTGTTTTTTTTTTCTTTTTCTTTCATTTTCATTTTTTGTTGTTGTTGTTTTTTAACTTTTTTAATGTTTTTAATTTTTTAATTTTATTATTATTATTTTTAAATTTTAATTTTTTATTTTTATTATTATTATTTTTAATTATTTTCTTTCTTTCTTTATTTTCTATTTTTTTCTTTTGTCTTTTCATTTCATTGTAATTTTCTTATTCCCCCACCCTTGAATTCTACCTGCCTACTCTCATTCTCTTTAGTCACTTCTTCCCTTCCTTCTAATATCTTTCCTCCCAAGCATCAAATAAATTTATAAGAGTAAACAGTAACTCAGCGGTCAAACAGAACAAGAAGTAACATGAGCAGCATAAAAAAGCAAGGATGAAAAGGAGTACAAACAATGAAGGACAGCCTAAATATTCAGGAGGACCTAGAATCATCAGAAAAATGGTCATATAAAGAACTCAAGGAATACCTTAGACAGATAGAATGGAAACTTAAAGAGGATACGATACAGCAAATCCAAACAGTGAAAGAACACATTGAAAATGAATTACATAAACACATAAAAGAAGAAAATGAGCATCTTTATCAGGAGATAGAGATTATTAAAAAAAATCAAACAATAATTTTAGAAGTGAAGGAAACGATAAACCAAATTAAAAACCCAATTGGGAGTATCACTAACAGAGTGGAGGTAGTAGAAGTCAGAACGTCAGATAATGAAGACAAAATATATCATCTTGAATAGACTCTAGCCAACTCAGAAATGCTGGTAAAAAATCATGAGAAAAACATCCAAGAGATATGGGATAACATAAAAAAAACAAACTTATGAGTCATCGGGATAGAGGAAGGTACAGAGATTCAAACCAAGGGAATGAGTAACCTGCTGAATGAAATAATTTCAGAAAACTTTCCAGAAATAAAAAAGAAAACGGATATACATATTGTAGATGCATCAGGACACCGAGCACACAAAATCACAGTAGACCAACGCCAAGACACATTTTTATGAAGATATCCAATATACAGAACAAAGAGAAAATATTAAAAGCTACAAGACAAAGGAGGCAGATTACATTCAGGAGTAAACCAATAAGGTTAACAATGGATTTTTCATCACAGACACTGAAAGCGAGAAGATGCTGGAACAACGTATTTCAAACACTGAAAAACAATGGATGCCAACCAAGAATTCTGTATCCAGCAAAATTAAGCTTCAGGTATGACAACAAAATAAAAATCTTTCATGATAAACAAAAGCTAAAAGAATTTGTAGCCAGAAAACCAGCATTTCAAAGCATCTTGAGCAAAACACTAGACGAAAAAGAAAGGAAGTGTCTCGGTAATGACAGAGAGCAGGGGGAAAGCTAATCATAGAGAAACAAACTAAATTAAAAAAAAAAAAGATAAAAAATCAAACGTGGCTGGCAGTACAAACCATACATAAATAGTAACTCAAAACATTAATGGCTTAAACTTTCCAATAAAGGGACATAGGCTGGTAACTTGGATTAAAAAAAAAACAAATCCAACAACACGTTGCGTCCAGGAGACACATTTGAATGGAAAAGACATACACAGGGTCAAGATAAAAGGTTGGGAAAAAATATACCATGCACACGGTCCTCGTAAGCAAGCAGGGGTGGCCATCCTCATATCGAATAAAATCGATTTCAAGACTAAGTTAATCAAAAGGGACAAAGAAGGACATTATATACTGTTAAAAGGAACCATTCAACAGCAATGTCTTGCTATTTAGGCACCAAATAATGGTGCTGCTACATTCATAAAACAAATTCTCCTCAAGTTCAAGAATCAAATAGACCACAACATAGTAATTATGGGTGACTTCAACACACTTCTCTCACGATTGGACAGATCCTCCAAACAAAGGTTGAATGAAGAAACTATAGAACTTAATATCACAATCAATAACCTAGACTTAACTGACATATATAGAATATATCAACCATCATCAAGTGGATATACTTTTTTTCTCAGCAGCCCATGGATCCTTCTCAAAAATAGACCATATATTATGCCACAGGGCAACCCTCAGTGAATATAAAGTGGTGGAGATAATACCATGCATTTTATCTGATCATAATGGAATGAACAGGAAATCAATGAAAAGAAGGAAGAAAAAATCCTACATCACATGGAAAATGAACAATATGTTACTGAATGATCAATGGGTTATAGAAGACATAATGGAGGAAATCACAAGATTCTTAGAGATAAATGAAAATACAGACACAACATATCGGAATCTATGGGACACAATGAAAGCAGTTTTAAGAGAAAAATTCATCGCCTGGAGGTCATTCTTCTAAAAAAAGGAAAAACCAACAAATAAATGAGCTCACACTTCATCTAAAAGCCCTAGAAAAGGAAGAGCAAAACAATAGCAAATTTAGCAGAAGGCGAGAAATAATTAAAATCAGAGCGGAAATCAACAAAATTGAAACAAAAGAAACTATTGAAAAAATTAACAAATCTAAAAGTTGGTTCTTCAAAAAAATAAATAAGATCGACAGACCCTTAGCCATGCTAATGAAGAGAAGATGAGAGAGAACTCAAATTACTAACATACGGGATGAAAGAGGCAATATCACAACAGATGCTACAGAAATACAGAAGACAATTAGAAATTATTTCGAAAACCTATATTCCAATAAAATAGAAAATAGTGAAGACATCGATAAATTTCTTAAATCATATGAATTGCCCAGTCAGGAGGATACACACAATTTAAACATACCTATATCAATGGATGAAATAAAGAAGCAATCAAAAGACTACCAACCAAGAAAAGCCCAGGACCGAATGGGTATAAAAGGAAGTTTTGGGATTTTGGTATTTGCTTCACGAAATACAAAGAATTCAACTATTACCTGGTGCGTGAGGGAATTCTGTCACGTGTGGTAGGTCAGGGTCTGCAGGAGAATGCACCAACCAGGCTTATATCCCACATAGCTTGCTCCCTTGACCATAGCAACCTGATTCTAAACATTGACGTGAAACCTCTATATATAACAAGGTGTCTTTAAATATAAGGGTCTGCTGGCTGCACCATGTCAGCAACAAGCCATTTGGAAGCCAATGGCAGATCCACATGGCCCCACCACACATGTTTTATCACACAGCTCCCCACCATGACTCTAGGCCCACTTCTCAGCACGCTCCAACTTACTGACATCTCTGTTTGACACCATTTTAATGAAACCCAGTCAATCAAGGCACTGTCTGTTATACTCATAATCAGCAACAGGATATTGAAAAGTTCTCCATTGCCACCTGGACATGAGAAATTCAAAAATTTCATGGTATTTATCGAGCCATTTTTCAAGGATGAAGTTGGAGGCACTGTGTGTTTCAATTCATTCAGGAACCATTAAATGATGAGGATGCTCATTTCAAAGAATGCTCTGGAGAACTCTCAGAGGCAAGGCTTCCCAAAGAGTGGCTAAAATGTCACATGAAGCTAGGTGCATTGAGGTCTACAATGTGATGTCCATGTGTGTTTTGATTCTCAACTATGGCTGCCAAGTCTTTCAGAATAAAATCATGTGATACCCTGGCTGAGTTTCCCAGTGCTCTGTGGAAAGCCACCCTGGGCCTAGATCTTAGTTTCCCAGGGTGAATCTCATGTGTGACCTCCTACAATCCCAACACAATTCAGGACAATACTTCGCTGAGGTGAGTTTCAGTATTCAGTCTCTAAGGAGAATCATACCAGAGTTCAAGCCCAGGTGGACGCAGCCATCTCTTCCAACCACCACACAAATGTCCACAATTAAAACCAAAACACTCCCACATGACACTCATCTTCTTCCATTTAGACACTCATCATAACTTCTGGCTGGAGGTTTCCATGAGGGGCTCAGCCCAAAAAAGTTTCCAAAATAATCTCCCTTGGCTTTCATTTGCCTGAATTCAGGGTGGACTGTACTACCTTCCTGTGAACCAGGAGTGATCAAATAGGCCTGCTATTAATACTGCTCCGCTTCTCCAATTTGAGGCCTACTGACTGTGGGTTTTAGATTCTTCATGTGAATTGGAGTCATGAGAAAACCCAATTACCTATGGGCTAGCACGCAGGGTTTGAGGAACTCACTTGACCCAAAGGATCCCTATTTTCACTTGATGGAATTCAGGATCCTTACAGAGGAAGGCGAGAGACTTCATCCACAATGACTGCTCTTTTGGCCATTTTGGTTTTGGACGTACAAATAGAATTTTTCTTTAGATCCATTAGGTGCTGACAATCTAAGCCACAGCATCACACAGGGCCAAGAGTCTGAATAAGACACATCCTTTTCAAAGCAATTAAGCAAAGAGCCACAGGTGATCCCCATTCATTTCCATTTGAAAACTGTTTTCTTCAGGCTTCACAAAGGGGTGACCTGAGAAAAGATCTTCCTGACATTCAGGGCAACAGATCATTAGGTAAGCAAAAGGCCCCAAGCAGGGTTTCTCCACTGAGACTTTCCTGGTCACAGTGATTTCTGAGTTTTCTGGGATGCTCTCCATTCCCTTCAGCTATCCAGTACATGTCCATGTCACAAAGCTTGGAGGTACATATCTTGGACACAAAACCATAAGCCTATTCTGGAGAGTGGCCAGAATTCAGGTAGAAAACAGGAACTTAGGAAGACAGCAGGCGTAGACCATCGATAAGGCAAGCCTCAGTCCATTCATAAATTGGGCAGGATGAATGTTTGGAAGCTTTCTACAAGACAGGACACATCCATTGTTGCATTATCTTTTCTAATGTCTACAACCACGGACACACTGGGATAAACAGACATAGAAACATTCGCCTTACTAGAAACAGTTCACTCCAAACCAAACAAACCGTCTTCTCTATCTATTCTCTGAACATGAGACAAAACCACAAACCCACACCCACACCAACAAAGGCACCTCCTTTCCCCAAGTAGATCTGTGACTATCCCGAGTGTCTTCTGACTTGAGGGACATACTATGTTCCCCTGAAATGGCCTGTCTTGTCTCATTTCTGGACTCCTTGGCCAACTCTGTGAAGATGTCAGGAGCCAGCGGTGAGCAACTACCTGCTTTCTCAGAAAAGGCCCCTCTTCAGAAGTTTCCTGGCATTTGGCCATCTTCACATCAGCAGGTACCAAGAGTGTCTCACCCTGTCCTTTGTAAATCGAAACAAGTGAGACCACTGGGACTGCGACTGGAACTGGCTTTTGTGCCTGGTTTCCTGGATCTTAAGTTCAGAGATTTTCATCACCAATGAAGTGAGGTGAGGTCACTTCCTTCAGAAAATTAATGAGGTCACTGCTTTTGAACCACTTTGTCCTAACAGTTGCTTCCAAAGGTCCCATGAGATGGAGGCTGCTCCTGCTTCCTCTGACACTTTCCCAAGTTAGAATGGTATATCAATCATATGCACCCAGGAACAGCTCTCCACACAGGCCTTGTTTGAACCATCTTCTCAACATTAAGAAGAGAGAGGCTGATTCAGACACAACCCTTCATCCTGAACAGGTTGTTTGCCATGGAAAATGACTTTTGCTTTCTCAGGTCCTTCATAGCTTTCTAAATCTTCTCCAGGGATCATTTCTGCATGGACCTTTGAGTTTCTCAGCAGATGGAAGATCCCCTACATTCCTGTATTGTAAGACCAACTCTGTACCTTCTCTTCTGTAAAGTTAGAATGAGGGAACAGTGTATGGTTATGGTTAATAACATGTTCAAATTGGTTTAGGAATAATTCTGCTGGATGAATAATGGTATTGGGAACCTGCGATATTTCCAATAACATAGAGGTGAAACATAAGTATGAAAACAGAAATCTAGGTGAGATTTGAAGCCCAGAAGGCCATTGGGCCCTTGATTGATACACTAAGCTTTGAATTATATTCTGCACAGATGTCTCAGATAAATCGATAATCATTGGCATAGGACCTTGTACCTTGGATGATTGAATGTAGAAGAGACCATCCACTTAAACAGGAATAGTTGGTAGGATTAGGAAGATAGTCGATAGGTTTCGGAGAAAGAGTGAGCATAGTATTTGGACCAAATGTTCTTTAACAATAGGGTTTCGGATAGAGAGTGAATGTAAATGTGAGCACATGTGAAGAGTCAGTCACAATTATGAGCTGGGAAAAATATGTAGGAAAGCAGATATCAATAGAGATATTATGAAATCAGGCAAAGGATAAAGTAAGTGATAGGATTAGGCATTATCAACAAGATTGAGGTTGAATATATAAACTTAGGAAGAAACAAATATGTAGTCACCAATAGGATTGACATTTGAGAGCATTAGGCAACCTGGACATAGATGTTTTTAGTATTCCATGCTCACTTTCCATTTACGCTTTGGTACAATAATAAGTGTAAACTTTTCATTTTGTGTCCAGAATATTACTGTGATAAAATATACATGTAGATCAGGTGACATGAATATTTCTTCCACCATTTGTAGTAGCAATATTTGGAAGATGTATGAATTAGTATTTTGGGTATAAAGAGTTGTACACTGTGTCTATGAATACAGACATAATGCATGAATAGAAAATACTGTGATTAAATAATATAACTGGTTCCACTTTAAATAATGGATTGAATTGATATCTGAAAAAATATGAGAAATTTTATATTAATATACACTCATTCATTCTAACCAGATACCTAATGGTAATATTACGGAGATGGTTTATCATGAAGAGTGTGTGACTTTTGCTTCAAAGTGATTATGGAAATCAAAAATAATGTGTTGTAAAGAAGTCTCATGAAAACACCAGTCAAGAAACATTGAGAAATCCATGTGTTCTGAAGCACGAAGGGATTGAGTGAAACAAATGCCTGTAATTTTGCGAACTTGTGGATAAAATATATATCCTATGATGTGCATAAACTGAGAAAATAGTAACATGGCAGTGTTGAATAAAAATGAACATCAAAATCCACATCATGTGCCATAGGAATCTACTTGCATTGATGTTAAACTGTGTCAGTTACTGTAGACATATATGGATTTGTATGCACCATTCACGAAAGTTAGTTTTCAGTACTAGGAACCAAATATGTATTTCAGGTGGAAGAATATTTCTGAGAATAATCTTGTAAAAAGTTGATTATAAATCCACATACATAAATATGAATGAATTTAGAGAGTTTATAATAAAACACAAATATTTCATATTTGAAAAATCTGGAGAGTGTATATATATATAAAACCCACTCACAGACATTAAATAGTAGCAATATATATGCCAATCAAAATTCAACATGAAATATATATCATCCACAGTTACAAAAATATTCATTTTACATAACATGGTTTTATGTATAATGTTGTTCAACTAGGAGGCTCACGCATAGGTTGAATTTTCAGTTACAACAGCATTTAGGAGGAGTGATCTCTTCTCACAATTTGTATCTGCAATGTCAGTCACCTCACAAGAATGTACGTGTGGTACCAGGTAGGATTCTATATGTGCATGTAGAAATACATGTGCTGAATAGGCTGCAGAGAAAGGGAGACAGGAATTCACAGTTAGTAACTTTAAAACACATGGAGAACTATTTCAATTAAAAATTAATTAGATTTATAACACCTACCATTAATCATGCAAAAGGCAACTCCAAATATACAACATGCCTCCTTTGATCTTCTTGTATTTCTATTCTGTTTTGGGTTATTTTTCTCCATCATATTAGGATTAGTAGTCAGAGTCTAGTAGGTTATGGGTTAGTGTCAGGGATTCAGTATTTCGAATGGAAAATCGTAAAATGAATCCAATGTGTATGCAAATATATGCTACACAAAAATGTTCCCACTCTCATCCAGAACAATGACTTGACATTACCTTCGACCCAAGTAAAACACAATTAGAGGAGTAGAGTTAGAAAATCTGTGAATACATATGAGGAATGGAATGTGCTCAGGAGTTCACAAACTTGGACGTGGTAAAGGAGTTTCCAAAAGTAAGGGATAGGTTAAACTGTCCAAAAATGTGGAGCTCTGCTGACCTAAAGACTTATTAAGAAACTTCCTCTGAGGTTGGGCACTTGAAATATATGCTGCTGTCAGGAGTTATAGCTTCCGTTGAGGTGAGACCATCAAAGCTGGGTCTGCTTCTATGTGACTTGGAGCACATGGTTTTTATTTTCCAATGAACATGAGTCAGCAGTGCTGAATTCACTCTTTGTAAGTAAAGTGTGGCCACTGGGACCTAAGTGACTCCCCGTGTGGACTGTGAAGCCATATGGTCATCCTTTACTTTTTGTGGTGTTTCTTGCTGATGCACTAGGAGTTTGGTATTTGCTTCATAAAATACAAGGAGTTCAAGTGGGACACAGTGCTAGAGGGAGTTCTGTCATGTGTGTATTGTCAGGGTCTGCAGGAGAATGCACCATCCTGGCTTCTATTCCTCATATCTTGCCCCCATGTTCATAGCAACCTGATTCTGAAATTTTCCCTGAAACCTCTCCATATAACAATTTGCCTTAAATATATATAAGGGTCTGCTGGCTGCACCACGTGAGTCACAAGCCACTTAGAAGACAATGGCAGATCCACATGGCCCCACCACAGATGTTTTATCACACATATACCCACCACTTCTCTAGGCCTACTAATTAGCAGGCTCCAACTTACTGGCATCTCAATTTTACACCATTTTAATGAAACCCAGTCAATCAATGCACTGTTTGGTGTACTCATGAGCAGCCACAGGACATTCAAAGGTTCTCCAGTGCCACCTGGTCATGGGAATTTCAAAAATTTCATGGTATTTATCTAGCCATTATTCAAGGTTGAAGTTGGAGGCACTGTGGGTTTCAATTCATCCAGGAACCATTAAATTTGGAGGAAGCACATTTTTAAAAAAGGTCTGGAGAACTCTCACAGGCAAGAATTCCCAAAGAGTGGGCAAAAGATCACATGAAGTCAGGCACATTGAGGTCTACAATGTGAAGTCGATGTGTGTTTTGACTCTCTTTTTTTTTTATCTCTCTCTTTATTTTATTGGTTATTGAAAACATTACAAAGATTGCAGAATCACATCGGTTTCACATCCACATTTTTACATAATACCATAATAGTAACTGTTGTATTCTGCTACCTTTCCTATCCTCTACTATCCCCCCTCCCCTCCCCTCCCATTTTCTCTCTCTACCCCATCTACTGTAATTCATTTCTCTCCTTATTTTTTTTTTTGATTCTCAAATATGACTGCCAAGTCTTTCAGAATAAAATCCTGTGATATCCTGGCTGAGATTCCCAGTGCTCTGTGGAAAGTCACAATGGGCCATCAGTTCCAAGGGAGACTCTCATGCATACCATCCTAAAATTCCAACACAATTCATGTTAATACTTCTCTTATGTGAGATTCAGAACTCAGTCTCTAAGGGGAATCTCACCAGAGTTCAAGCCCATGTGGACCCAGTCATCTCTTCCAACCACCACATAAATGACCACAAAAAAAACCAAAACACTCCCCCATGGCCCTCATCTTCTTTCATATAGACACTCATCATAACCTCTGGCTAAAAGTTTCTTTGAGGGGCGCAGCTATAGAGAGTGTCCAAAATATGCTCCCTTGCCCCTCATTTGCCTAAAGTCATGGTGGCCTGGACACAATTCCTGTGAACCAGGAGGGATCAAATAGGCCTGCCGTTAATACTTCTCTGCTTCTTCTATTTGGGGCCTACTGACTGTCAGGAATAGATTCTTTATGTGATTTGGAGTCATGAGAAAACACAAGAACCTCTGAAGGGCTTTGAAGAACTCATTTGACACAAAGGATTCCTATTCTCACTTGATGGAGGTCAGGAACCTTACAGAGAAAGGCGAGTGACTTCATCAAGAATGATTTCTTTTTTTTCCATTTTGGTTTTGGATGCACACAAGGCATCTTTCTTTAGAACCATCAGGTGCTGAGAATCTAAGCCACAACCTCACACAGGGCCAACAGGCTGATTCAGACACATCCCTTTCAAAAGCAATTACTCAAAGAGCCACAGGTGATGCCCATTTATTTCCATTAAAAACTGTTTTCTTCTGGATTCACAAAGGGGTGGCCATAGGCAAAGTCCTTCCTGACATTCAGTGGTACAGAACAATAGGTAAGCAAAAGGCCCCAAGCAGGGTTTCTCCACTGAGACTTTCCTGGTCACACTGATATCTGAGTTTTCTGAGATGCTCGCCATTCTCTTCAGCTATCCAGTACATGGCCATGTCACAGAGCTTTGATGCGGTACATATCTTGGACACAAAACCATGAGCCTATTCTGGCGGGTAAGCAGAATTATGGAAGAAAACAGGAACTTAGGAAGATAGCAGGTCTTGCCCATCAACAAGACAAGCCTCTGTCCTTTCATAAATTGGGCAGGATGAATGTTGCGAAGTTTTCTCCTAGACAGGACACATCCATTGATGCATTTTCTTTTGTAATGTCTACAACCACGGACACAGTGGGATACACAGACATAGAAACACTCGCCTTGTCAAATGACTTAGTAGAAACGGTCCCCTACAAACCAAAGAAACCACCTTTCTTACCTATTCTCAGATTATGAGACAAACCCACAAACCCACACACACACACACAAAGGCACCTCCTTCCCCCAAGTAGGTCTGTGACTATATATATATATATATATATATATATATATATATATATAGTGTCCGCTGCCTGGTGGGCTATACTATGTTCCCCCAAAATGGTCTGTCTGTTCTCAAATCTGGACTACTTGGCCAACTCTGTGAAGTTGTCAAGAGCCAGTGGTGAGCCACCAAATGCTTGCTCAGGAAAGACAACTCTTTAGATGTTTCCTGGCATTTGGCCATCCTCACATCTGTAGGTACCAAGGAAGTCTGACTCTCTCCTTGATAAATCCAATCAAGTGAGACCACTGTGACTGTTACTGGCCCTGGCTCTGGGTGCCTGGTTTCCGGGATCCCAAGTTCAGAGAGTTCCATCACCAAGTAAGTGAGGTACGTCACTTCCTTCATGAAGGGAATGAGCTCACAGCCTTGGCAACCACTTTGTCCTAACAGTTTCTTCTTAGGGTCCCATGAGATGGAGGCTGCCACTACTTCCTGTGACTCTTTCACAAATTAGAAATGTATAACAACCATAGGTACTGGGGGAAAGTCCTGGTTTGGTCCATTTTCTCTACATTAAAAAGAGTGAGGCTGATTCAGACACATCCCATCATCCTGACCAGGTTTCTTGCCATGGAAGATGACTATTGCTCTCTCAGGTCCTACATAGCAGTCTACATCTTCTTCAGGGATCATTTCTGCATGGATCTTTGAGATTCTCAGCTGGTGGAAGATCCCCTACATTCCTGTATTGTAAAACCAACTCTGTCCCTACACTGTTGTAAAGTTAGATTGAGGGGAAAGTGTATGGTTAGGGTTAATAATATGTTTGATTTGTGTTAGGAATCATTCCGCTGGATGAATAATGGTATTGGGAACCTGCGATATTTACAAGAATATATAGGTGAAATATAAGAATGGAAACAGAAATCTAGGAAAGATTTGAAGCCAAGTAGGGCATTGGGCCCTTGAGTGGGATATTTAGTTTTGAATTATATTCTGCACAGATGTCTCAGATAAATTAATATACAATGAAATAGGATTTTCTACCTTGGATGATTGAACAACAAACAGAACCATCCAGTCAAAAAGGGATTTTCTGTAGGATTAGCAAAATAGTCAGTAGGTTTAGGAAGAAAAGTAAGTATAGGATTTTGACCAAAAGTTCTTTAGCAATAGGGTTTCGGGTAGAGAGTGAATGTAAATGTGAGCACATGTGAAGAGTCAGTCACAATGATGAAATGGGAAAATATGTAGGAAAGCAGATATAAATAGAGACATTAGGAAATAAGCAAAAATAAAAAGTGTGTAATTGGATTAGACATTTTTAACATTGTTCAGTATGAATATATCAACTTAGGAAGAAACAAATATGTAGTCACCAAGAGGATTGACATTTGGGAGCATTAGGTCACCAGGACATGCATGTTTTTAGTAATCCATGCTCACTTTCCTTTTAAGCTTTGGTAAAATCATAAGTGTGACCTTTGCATTTTGTGTCCAGAATATTATTGTGATAAAATGTATATGTAGATCAGGTGACATGAGTATTTCTTCCACCATTTCTGGAAAAATGTTTTGTAGACGTATAAATTAGCATTTGGGTTACAAATAGGTGTACCCTGTGTCTATGAGTATGGAGATAATGCATGAATAGACGATACTGTGTGCAAATAATATAACTGGTTCTACTTTAAATAATGGATTGAATTGATATCTGAAAATAAATAAGAATTCTCATATTGATATAAAATCATTCATTCCAACCAGTTGTATATCTAATGGTAATATTAAGGTTATGGTTTATCCTGAACGGTGTGTGAGTTTTGCTTCAAAAGTGATTATGGAAATCGAAGTAATGTGTTTGGAAAGAAGTCTCTTGAAAAGAACAGTCAAGAATCCTGGAGGAATACATGCGTTCTGAAGCAGGAAGTGATTGAACATGAAACACATGCCTGTAAATTTGTGAAATTTGGATGAAATATATATAGTATGATGTGCATAAACTGCAGAAATATTAATGTACCAGTGTTCAATAAAAATGAACATCAAAATACACATCATGTCCCATAGGAATCTACTTGCATTGATGTTTATCTGGGTCAGTTACTGTAGAAATAATAGGATTTGTATGCACCATTCACTAAAGTTAGTTTTCAGTAGTAGGAAACAAATATGTATTTCAGGTGGATGAAAATTTCTTAGAATAATCTTGTGAAAAGTTGATTATAAATCTACATGAATCAGAAAACATTATAAACACAAAACAAACAAGGACATTAAAATGTAGCAATATATATGACAATCAAATTCATCATTAAATATAAATGATCCACTGAACCAAAACTATTTATTTAATGAACTTAGATTTATGTATAATGTTTTTCAACTAGGAAGCTCCTCCATAGATTGAATTTTTTGTTCCAAAAGTGTTTAGGAGGAGTGATCTCCAAAATGTGTATGCAAATATGTGCTACACAAAAATTTTCCCACTCTCATCCAGAACAATGCCTTGATATTACCTTCGACCCAAGTAAGAAGGCAATTGGAGGAGAAGAGTTAGAAAATCTGTTAATACACATCTGGAATGTAAAATGCTCAGGAGTTCAAAACCTTGGAGGTTGTAGATGAGTTTCCAAAAGTAAGGGACAGGCTTGATAGACCCAACCGGATCTTTTATTAAAATTGGGAGCCATCTTGCCAAAAAGCTGTGAAAAGTTAATTTTGACTTTACTATAAATTACTGCAAATTCTGAACCTGCTTGGAATGCCTGCATTTGTCTTGAACTCATCCATGCCTGGCTCTCTGACCAGATAACAGCGGTCTCTGAAACTTTACTGACACCTCATAAATATTGGCCTTCCGTCGCCAGACAACAACCCTCTCTGAGGCTCTAATGGTCCTCATAATTTCTGATGTTGGGGATAGCAAAAAAAAAAAAAAAAAAATTAAACTACCATTAGTGTGATGCTTGTCAAACTTCTGTATTTTGTAATCACCCTTTTGTGTAACATTTTGGGCTATATAGCTGGGCTGTAGGAAAGGTGGGGTTGCTGTCTTGTTCTTGCCATTTTGGGAGGGAGAGGCAGCCCGGCCATTTGAAATAATAAGCTTGCCTTAATTTGATTTTAATTGGAGTCAGTGGTCATTTCTTGCATCCTTGTCCAACATTTTGGAGTTCCCCAGCAATATGACCCTGCCCGACCAGATCACAAGACCAGATGCTGAAAATTCTGAAGCTGGCTTTCCTTCCAGGGCACCGGCCTGGAGAGCCACTCTAGGGGGTGCGCAACTTGAGATGTCCCAAGGCCTTGGAGTGAGCCTTCGGTCTGGGGAGCACGGCAGTGAACCACTGCACTAAAAGAATTAGCAAGCACCTGGTGGAGGAGGCCTCCATAGGTAAGTGGTGCCTTTATAACATTTGATATCTGGTTAAGGGAGATCTCTTCTGATGACAGAGAAGTGGCCTGAGGAGGCTCACATATACTCCTGTCCAGGACAGTAATGAGAATCGTTCTGTCCTCTGTTCTGTCCTCTAGGGAATTCCTCTGGAAGGTTAGAGAGGTACCGACGGGCACGCACGTGTTCCTATCCCGGAGCTTTAGCAAGAAAGTGCTCCTCTTTTTTTCTGTTTTGGCACCGGGACTATGTTTTTTTGTGTTTGGTTCTGTGTTCTATATGTTTTTTCTTTGTTTGTTTTTGTGTGTTTTGTTGTTTGATTTTTGTGGTAAAATCTTAAAAATATTGGACGTGAAAATGGGTAACAAAGCAAGTAAGCCTGACACCCTTTGGACTGTGTTTTAAGGAACTGTGATGAACTTTACCCAACTTTGTTAAGCAGGATCAGAGAAGCCCCTAGCTGGATGCCTGGAGCACACCCACTGCAGATGGCAATGCCTGCTGGGGAACTAAGAACTGAGTATCTCCCAATTTAACAAGTGAATCTCTTTTAAAACCCCTTGTCCCTCCAGATAAAGAAAGTCACAACAAGTCCATATCAACAAGTCCCCTTGTTTTTCCTTTGTTAGCAAAGCAATAAAACTCCCTTTTTTCTTTTTCTCAAAACCCTGTAATCATTATTAAATTGGCTTTAAGTGGCTTCAAGGTTAGGAACCGAACATTAAGTTACAAATTTTAATACCACCCCCCCATCCCGTAACTTTTTGAGACCTGACTACTGAAATGTTAGAAGATGGAGCACGCTTGGGGTGGAAACAAACCAGAAGTGTTTATTCTGTAAGTAACAGGAATGACTGAGGGACTCCCAGCAGCTGCTGAAGCCCTGTTGCTTCA
This sequence comes from Callospermophilus lateralis, assembly GCF_048772815.1. Classification (NCBI taxonomy): domain Eukaryota; kingdom Metazoa; phylum Chordata; class Mammalia; order Rodentia; family Sciuridae; genus Callospermophilus; species Callospermophilus lateralis. The sequence continues at coordinate 118,025,609 of NC_135313.1, read as the reverse complement.
GGGAATTCCCTCCTTCCTTCCCTGCACTGTAAGGATTATGCCACCAGTATCTTCTTTAAGAAGAGAAAAAGAAAAGGGGGACACTAAATGCAGTAAAGTCACCATGGAGACCCTTGATTTTACATTTCAGGTTGCCCCTCTGTGAAAACATCTGGTCTCCTGGTGGGGACATCTGTGGTGCCACTGGTTTAGGAGATTTTTCTCTTATCTGCTCTGTTTTAAAGGCTTCTGTCTATCAGCCATATCTGGAGCTCCTTTCTGTCTGTCTTGTGTCTTTGTTTCTGGACCTTTAAGACATGTGCAATAATGTGTTGATATTATAAATTGTTACTTGGAAGTGATCTTAGCTGAATGTGTATCTAAATGATGATGTTTCATTGTAACAATCTGGTATCTGAATGCATTTTTGAAGCATTGCACTATCTTGCAGTTAAAAGTCGGGTTTAGGTAATTGTTTAGTTTTTGATTTCAGAAAATTCATGCCAGAGAACTTAAATACTTAGGATGGAAAACTAAAGAACTCCACTTTCAAGTTGGCAAGTAACTTCCCAATCATTCAGTTATTTTTTTCACCAATTTTGAATTGGGTAGCCTGGGAAAATGTCACTGTGTGTACCAGTGCATTAATTTGGACAAGGATAGTAAATCATAGTATGGTATCTGTTGACAAAACAAGATGTAAAGATGTAAAATTTTGTGAATTGTATCGTAAATTTATACCATAATTTTCAACATCCTAACCTGAAAATCATGTTTAAAATGCCTTAGGCCTGAGGTGTCTGCTCATAATAGCAGTTTTTTCCTGCTCCTTCCAGACCTCAGCCAGGACTTAAATTGAAATGCAAATGAAAAAAGCCTGTAAGCTCAGTATGAGACTGATCTGAGGCCTAAGGGAAAAAAAAGGTAAATTGTATGGTATTTACTAATTACTGGCCAGTCATTTTTTCTATGACTCTTAATTTTTTCCTTAGATTTTTTATTTATTTATTTATTTTGGCTCATGATTTTGATCCTACAGACGTAGGTTAATGTTTTTCTGATCAGTTCTATCTTTAACCAACTCTGGAGATTTTGAAACATTGCAGTGGAGATTTCACCTACGAAAAGCTACAAGGCCTTTAGTATTATGTGTTCACATTTTTGTTTTGTGTTGTATGTCTATATATATATACATATGTCCGTATATTATATATGTATGATACACAAATTAACATATATCAGGAGCACTCATATACAAAAGCACTCATAAAAACACATTTGAAAAAGTGGATCCAAAGATCTTAAATTCACGTGATTTAAAGGTTTCAAATTAAATTGGATAAACAGATAAATATAAATGTCTTTAAATTTAAGCTTACAAGTTTTTCTAGGTGTTCAAAATCTAATAAAATATTACTGTCTTCAGAAGGTCTAATATGCCTTTGTTCTAGGACTTTTCCATAAAAAAAAATGGTTTACACTGTTCAATACATTTGTCTAATATTTTGATAAATATGTAAAGTAATTTTGATATGGGATTATTCATTCATGAGTACTTTTGTTTTATAACTGATTGATATACTAAGGTCTGTAAAAGTTTTTACTAAAGTCTGTATAAGATTTTAAAAATCAGTCATGTGTTAAAGAGACAAATTTTTTAAAACATATGTTTACACATAAAATTGTGTTTATTAAGTTTTATTTTTTCCAGAGCAAGCAACCATAAAAATTAAACAACTGTTTAAATAAGAACTGTTATTTTAGAGCACTGTACTGTCATTTCTTTAAAAGCTATACATGGTTACTGTAGAAACATCAATGTAATTGTGATGCTATTAATGTGCTCATATCTTCCAGGTATACAAGCCGATAAGGTAGAAACTTTAAAACAGCATTATATCAAGCAGGTGTTCTGAAGTTGTATGGTAAATAAAATATATATTGGAGATTTTTTAACTTGTTATCAATAAGGTTTGTAATGTTTTATGTTACTTTTTACATTGTGAAACAATTTAAATGTATTTTTAAGTTAATGAGACCCTAATCTATGTAAAGGTTAAAAACTTTCAGCTGTTCTTTAATTCATGTTTTAAATGTGATATTATATGGCATCAGCTAATGTTCATGTGACCTCAAACAATTTATGTAAACTTTGTAAAATGTTATTTAAAAAACAAAGATCAGCTTTAGAACTAAAATACTTAAGATTTATAAAGAGCCCGGACTTACCTGAGATAAGGCTCTGTGTCCCATCTTACTACATGTGAGAATGACTATGAAAGCAGTAGGTCAGATTTTATTACATTTAAAGTTTTGTTCAAAAGTTTTCTATTTTTTTTCTGTCAAGATTACTAGGATCTCAAACAGAGGATATAATGTATAACTCAGCCAAAAAATTCAGGGTAGCTATTATATGAACTAAGTATTTTTACTCTTGTTAGAAAATTTTATTTTTTAATTTCCTTATAAGTGATCTAAAGATTCCCTGTTAGTGTTTTACAGAAGTTTTGCTTTAAGAACAGAACATGGATTAATTTAAGATAATAAGTCATCACCTACAAGACAGACAGAATAATAAGATTTCAAGTAATAATAAGATATATTATTAAAAAGTTATAGACATTAAAGCCCTGTACTCTTAATATAAGGCTGTTTAAATTTATTTCCTTGATGTTTAATAATAGGATTTAAAATTAAATTTAAATGAAAAGGGCCAAGAAAACCAATATTTGGCTCTTGCCCTCTGAGTCATTCTGAATCCAGGGAACAGAGGGACTTCTCTAAGTGCTTTGCAACTCTGGGCCACAAAACCTCCTGATCAGGGAGATTAAGGAGACCACTGTAGAACAGAAAGCCAATCAGTGCATTTGCTACAAAGAGGAGAGTCATCAGAGAAGGGAGACATCCCTGATGCTTCCGAGGGAAGCCACATGGTCAAGCATGACCTGGACCCACCTAGCACAAATGGCACAAGCAGAACTGAGAAGCTGCTCTCAAGTTTCCCAAGGAATTACTCCCATAAAAGCTTAGCTGACTGTTAACAATAGATAGAAACAAAAGTCAGTTTGACTGCTTCATCTTAAAGACTTAGCAAAGACAGTTGAAAGCAAAATACAGCCATTCCTCGGCATTTTAAATAATAAAAATAATAATGATAATATTCTAAGGTATACACTTTTTGTTAGCCTCCCAAAATAAGGAAGACTGGACGCTACAAAGAATAATTCTCAGACAGGAATGCCTAATAACTGTAAAAAGAGACTATCAAAAGGAGCTGCCAGAGGCAGAAATTTTTAGTTTAAGGTCTACAGATATTTCTAACCTACACAAGTAGGCTTGGTGTTTGCTAGTACGATTATCCAGCCCTGAGTTACAGAATTAGAGGTTTCTCTATTAGACACAGAGGTCATAGTAGTAAAAGGATTTTGCAAGATCAGATGACATTCAATTATTAATCTGTATCTTAGTGGGAGGGACAACTGTAACACTAAAAGTTAAATATTAAGTTGACAGTCCTGATAATTGGGGATATTAAAGACTGGTGAGGGAACTTCATACAGTGACATGTTCCAGCTGCTGCAACATTATTTCAGTACTCATGATTTTTGTTTCTTTCATAGAAGAACCCATCCCCAGATGACTTTATAACCTTTTCTTCCAAAACCAGACTTCAAAACGTACTGACTTCTAAAAGGCAACTCATGTCCCTCACGCCATGCCCCCTCACGTCACCCTCTCTCAGCTCAGAAGGAGCCAAAATGAGAGATGACTCTATATTTAAAACAATGGAGCCAAAATTAAATAGACTATCAATATAAGTAATTAATTAAGTCAGGTAATATTAGGGTGAGCGGTTTTCGGTGAGTTCTAAATATTTGGAGACTGTTACCTGAGGAATTATAATTTCCGCAGTCCTCTTCCCCTACCCTATCCAAGATTTGAAAGGGACACATAAGAAAACGGGGGGACGATAGACCCAATCTTATCTTTTATTAAAATTGGGAGGCATCTTGCAACAAAGCCATGAAAAGATAATTTTGGCTTTACTGTAAATTACTGAAAATTCTGAACCTGCTTGAAATGCCTGCCCGTGCCTTGAATTCACCCATGAATGACTCTCTGATCAGATAGCAGCCCTCTCTTAAACTTTAGTGACACCTCATAAATATTGGCCTTCTGTGGCCAGACAATTACCCTCTCTGAGGCTCTAATGGTCCTCATAAATTTTGATGTTGGGGATAGCAAAAAAAAAATTGTAAACTACAATCAGTGTGAGGCTTGTCAGAGTTCTGTTATATGTAACACCTCTTTTGTGTAACTTTCTGGGCTATAAAGCTGGGCTGTAGGAAAGTTAGGGTTGCTGTGTTGTTCCGGCCATTTTGGGAGGGAGAGGCAGCACAGACGTTGGAAACAATATGCTTGCTTTAAATTGATTTTAATTGGAGTCAGTGTTCTTTTCTTACATCCTGGTCTAACAGGTAAAAACTCCACAAACATAGAGCTCTGCCGACCTAAAGACTTCTTGAGAAACTGCCTCTGAGGTTGGGCACTTGAAATATATGTTGTTCTCAGGAGCTTTAGCATCTATGTTACTGGAGTGCATGGTTTCTTATTTTCCAATGAACATGAGGCAGCAGTGCTTAATTCTCTCTTTGTAGGTAAACTGTGACCACTGGGGGCTAAGTATCTCCCCGTGTGGACTGTGAAGCCATTTGGTCATCCTCCATTTTCGTGGTGTTTCTTGCTGCTGCACTGTGAGTTTGGTATTTGCATAACGAAATACAAGGAGTTCAAAAGGGACACGGTGATGGCGGGAGTTCTGTCACGTGTCGTGGGTCAGGGTCTGAAGAAGAATGCACCAACCAGGCTTCTATCCCACATAGCTTTCTCCTTGACCATAGCAACCTGATTCTGAACATTGCCTTAAAACCTCTCCATATAAAAAGATGCCTTTACCTATAAGGGTCTGCTGGCTGCACTTTGTCACCCACAAGCAATTTGGAAATCAATTGGAGATCCACATGGACTCACCATAGATATTTTATCACACACCTGCACACCACGAATCTGGGCCCACTACTCAGCAGTCTCCATCTTACTGGCATCTCTGTTCTTCACCATTTTCATGAAACCCAGTCAATCAATGCACTGTCTGGTACACTCATGATCAGCAACAGGAGATCCAAAGGTTCTCCAGTGCCACCTGGTCATGGGAGTTTCAAAAAATTCAGGGTATTTATCTAGCCACTTTTCAAGGATGAAGTTGGAAGCACTGTGTGTTTCAATTCATTCAGGAACCATTAAATGTTGAGGAAGCTCATTTCAATGAATGCTCTGGAGAAATCTCAAAGGCAAGGCTTCCCAAAGAGTAGCCAAAAGGTCACATGAAGCCCAGCCAATTGAGGTCGACAATGTGAGGTCCATGTGTGATTTGATTCATTACTATGGCTGCCAAACTTTCAGAATGAAATCATGTGATATCCTGCCTGAGATTCGCAGTGCTCAGTGGAAAGCCACCCTTGGCCTAGATCTCAGTTTCCAAAGGCAACTCTCAAGCGTGGCCTCCTAAAATCCCAACAAAATTCAGCGCAATACTTCTCTGAGGTCAGTTCCAGAACTGAGTCTCTAAAGGGCATCTCACCAAAGTTCAAGGCCTGGTGGACCCAGTCATCCCTTCAAACCGCCACACCAATGAACACAATTAAAAGCAAAACACTCCCACATGGCCCTCACCTTCTTCCATATAGACACTCATCATTACCTCTGGCTGGAGAATTCCATGAGGGGCACAGCCCAAGACAGTGTCCAAAATAAGCTCCCTTGCCCATCATTTGCCTAAACTTAGGGTGGCCTGGACACCCTTCCTGTGAACCAGGAGTGATCAAATAAGCCTGGCATTAATACTGCTTTGTTTCTCCAATTTGAGGCCTACTGACTGTCAGGTATAGATTCTTTATGTGATTTGGAGTCATGAGAAAACCCAAGCACCTATGGGCTAGCCTCTGCAGGGCTTTGAAGAACTCATTTGACCCAAAGGATCCCTATTCTCACTTGATGTAGGTCTGGAACCTATCAGAGTAAGGCAATAGACTTCCTACACAATGACTGATCTTTTTGCTATTTTGGTTTTGGATGCACACATGGGATCTTTCTTTAGATTGATCAGATGCTGAGAATCTAAGCTACTGCCTCACAAAGGGCCAAGAGGCTGATTCAGACACATCCCTTTCTAAAGCAATTAAGCATAGAGCCACAGGTTATGCCCATTCATTTCCACTTGAAAACATTTTTCTTCAGGATTCACAAAGTGGTGGCCTGAGGAAAAGACCTTCCTGACATTCAGGGCAACAGAACAATAGGTAAGCAAAAGGCCCAAAGCAGGGTTTCTCCACTGAGACTTTCCTGGACACACTGATATCAGAGTTTTCTGAGATGCTCACCATTCCCTTCAGCTATCCTGTACATGACTATGTCACTCAGCTTGGAGATGGTACATATCTTGGACACAAAATCTTGAGCCAATTTTTGAGAGTGACCAGAATTCAGGAAGAAATCAGGAACTTAGGAAGATAGGAGGTGTTGCCCATCCATAAGGCAAGCGGCAGTCCACTCATAAATTGGGCATAATGAATACTGGGAAGGTTTCTACTAGGCAGGACACATCCATTGATGCATTCTCTTTTCTAATTTCTACAACCGTGAACACAGTGGGATACACATACATGCAAAAAATCGCCTTGTCAAACGAATTACTAGAAATAGTCCACTCCAAACCAAACAAACAGCCTTTTCTACATATTCTCAGAACAAGAGACTAAACCACAAAATCACACACACACTCACAAGCGCACCTCCTTCATTCAAGTAGGTCTGTGACTATCCGGATTGTCCTCTGACTGGTGGGCCATACTATGTTTCCCTGAAATGGACTGTCCTCTCTCAGATCTGGTCTCCTTGGCCAACACTGTGAAATTTTCAGGAGCCAGTGGTGAACCACTACCTGCTTTCTCAGGAAAGGCCCATTTTCAGAACTCTCCTGGCATTTGGCAAATCTCACATTAGTAGGTACCAAGGAAGACTTATTCTGTCTTTGGTTATTCCAAACAACTGAGCCCAATGGGAAAGAAACTGGGACTGACTCTGGGTGCCGGCTTACTGGATGTCAAGTTCAGAGACATCCATCACCAAGGAAGAGCGGTAGGTCTCTTCATTCAGAAATTTAATGATGTTACTGCCTTGGAAACCACTTTGTCCTAACAATTGCTTTTAAGGGTTCCATGAGATGGAGGATTCCCCTACTTCTTTGGACACTTTCACAAGTTAGAATGGTATATCAACCTTAGGCACCTGGGAACAGATCTCCACACAGGCCTGGTTTGGTCCATCTTATCTACATTAAGAAGAGAGAGGCTGATTCAGACGCAACCCTTCATCCTGACCAGGTTGTTTGCCATGGAGGATGACTTTTGCTCTCTCAGGTCCTTCATAGCTGCTTACAACTTCTCCAGGAATCATTTCTGCATGGATCTTTGAGTTTCTCAGCAGGTGGAAGATCCCCTACTTTCCTGTATTGTAAGACCAAGTCTGTTCCTGCTCTTCTGTAAAGTTAGATTGACTGAACAGTGTATGGATAGGGTTACTAACAAGTTCGATTTGGATTAGGACTCATTCTGTGGGATGAAAAATGTTATTGGGAAACTGCGATATTTACAAGAATATACAGGTGAAATATAAGTATGAAAACAGAAATCTAGCTAAGATTTGAAGCCCAGAAGTGCATTGGGCCCTTGATTGGGATACTTAGCTTTGAATTATGTTCTGCGCTGATGTGTCAGATGAATTGATATACAATGGCTTAGGACCTTGTACCTTGAATGATTGAATGTTGAAGAGAACATCCAGTCAAAAGGGATAGTTGGTAGGATTAGGAAGATTCTCGGTTGGTATAGAAAGAAGAGTGAGTACAGAATTTGGACCAAAATTCTTTAGCAATAGGGTTTCGGGTAGACAATGAATGTTAATGTCAGCATATCTGAAGAATCAGTAACACTGATGAACTGGGGAAAATAGGTAGGAAAGCAGATATCAATAGAGACATTAGGAAATCAGGCAAAGTATAAAGTGAGTGATAGGATTAGATATTTTGAACAGGGTTGAGTTTGAATATATAATCATAGTAAGAAACAAATTTGTAGTGACCAGTAGGATTGACATTTGAGAGCATTAGGCAACCTGAACATGGATATTTTAGTAATCCAAGGTCACTTTCCATTTAGGCTTTGGTACAATCTTAAGTATGACCTTTGCTTTTTGAGCAGAATTTTACTGTGATAAAATGTATATGTAGATCAGGTAACATGACTATTTCTTCCACCATTTCTGGGAGCAATATATTGAAGACGTATAAATTAGTATTCGGGGTAAAAGAGGTGTACCATTTGTCTATGCATATAGAGATAATGCGTGAATAGACCATATTGTGAATAAATAATATATCTGGTTCTGACTTTACATAATGGATTGAATTTATATCTGAAAATATACAGGAAATCTTATATTGACATATAATCATTCTTTCCAACCATTATATATCTAATGGTGATATTAAGGTTATGGTTTATCATGAAGTGTGTTTGAGTTTTACTTCAAAAGTGATTATGGAAATCGAAAATAATGTGTTTGGCAAGAAGTCTCAGGAAAAGACCAGTCAAGAAATATTGAGAAATACATGTGTTCTGAAGCCGGAAGTGATTGTGAACCAAATGCCTATAAATCTGTGAAATTGTGGTTGAAATATATATCCTATGATTTGCGAAAACTGAAGAAATATTAATGTACCAGTTTTGAATGAAAATGAACATCAAAATACACATCATGTCCCATAGGAATCTACTTGCATTGATGTTAATCTGGGTCAGTTACTGTACAAATATTAGGATTTGTAAGCATAATTTACTGAAGATAGTTTTCAGTACTAGGAAACAAATGTATATTTCAGGTGGATGAATATATCTGAGAATAATCTTGTAAATATTTGATTATAAATCCACATTCTTGAACATGAATGAATTTAGGGAGTGTATGTAAGATACATATATTTCATATTTTGAAAAATCAGTAGAGTGTATATATATATATATATATATATATATATATATATATATATATATATATATACAGACACACACACACACACACACACACACAAAACACACACAGACATTAAAATGTAGGAATATAGATGCCAATCGAAATTCATCATAAAATATATAGCATCCACAGATTCAAAAATCTTCATTTTACTGAACATGGATTTATGTATGATGTTGTTCAACTAGGAAGCTCACCCACAGTTTGAATTTTCAGATCAAACAGCGTTTAGGAGGAGTGATCTCTTCTCCCAATTTGTATCTGCCAAGTCAGCCACCTCACAAGAATTAAAGTGTAGTACCAGGTAGGATTCTATATGTGCATATAAAAATACATGTGGTGAATAGGCTACAAAGAAAGGGGGACAAGAATTCACATATTTGTTAACTTTAAAAACACATGGAGAACTATTTCAATTAAAAATTAACTAGTTTTATGACACCTACGCTATATCATGCAAAAGGCAACTCCAACTATAAAAAACGCCTCCTCTGAACTGGTTGTATTTCTATTCTGTTTGGGTTATTTTTCTCCATCCCATTAGGATTAGTAGGCAGAGTCTAGTAGGGTATGTGTTAGTGTCAGGAATTCAGGATTTTTAATGGAAAATAGGAAATTGAATCCAATGTGTATTCAAATATGTACTACACAAAAATCTTCCCACTCTCATCCAGAACCATGCCTTGACATTACCTTCACCTCAAGAAAGACACAATTAGAAAAGAAGAGTTAGAAAATCTGTGAATATATATCTGGAATGTAAAATGCTCAGGAGTTCACAAATTTGTAGGAGGCAGAGGAGTTTCTAAAAGTAAGGGACAAGGTAAACACTCTACAAACATGGATCTCTGCTGGCCTAAATACTTTTTGAGAAACTGCCTCTGAGGTTGGGCAATTGAAATATATGTTGTGTCAGGAGATTTAGTTCCTTTGTAGAGAGACCATCAAAGCTGGGTCTGCATCTATGTGACCTGGAGGACATAGTTTCTTATTTTCCAATGAACATGAGGCAGCAGTGCTGAATTTTTTCTTTGTATGTAAACTATGGCCAACGGGGGCTAAGTGTCTCCCCGTGTGGACTGTGAAGCCATTTGCTCATTCTCCACTTTTCGTGGTGTTTCTCGCTGCTGCACTGGGTATTTGGGTATTTGCTTGACAATATACAAGGAGTTGAAATGGAACACAGTGGTGGAGGGAGTTCTTTAAGTTGTGGTGAGTCAGGATCTGCGGGAGAATGCACCAACCAAGGTTCTATCCCACGTAGTTTGCCCCCTTGAGAATAGCAACATGATTCTGAACATTGCTCTGAATCCTTTCCATATAACAAGATGCCTTTACATATAGGGGTCTGCTGGCTGCACCATGTCAGTCACAAGCCATTTGGAAGCCAATGGCAGATCCACATGGCCCCACCATAGATATTTTATCACACAATTGCATACCACTGCTCTAGGCCCACTACTCACCAAGCTCCAACTTACTGGCATCTCTTTTCTACACCATTTTCATGAAACCCAGTCAATCAAGGCAGTGTGTGGTATACTCAGGATCAGAAATAGGACATCAAATGGTTATCCAGTGCCAGCTGGTCATGGGAATATCAAAAATTTCATGGTAATTATCTAGCCATTTTTCAAGGATGAAGTTGGAGACTCTGTGGGATTCAATTAATTCAGGAACCATTAAATGGTGAGGAAGCTAATTTCAATGAAATCTCTGGAGCACTCTCACAGGCAAGGCTTCCCTAAGAGTGGCCAAAATGTCACATAAAGCCAGGCCCATTGAGATCTACAATGTGAGGTCCATGTGTGTTTTGAAACTCAAATTTGGCGGCCAAGTCTTTAAGAATAATTTCATGTAATATCCTGGATTACATTCCCAGTGTTCTGTGGAACTCCAAACTGGGCCTAGATCTCAGGTTCCAAGCGTGACTCTCATGCGTGACCGCTTAAAATCCCAACACAATTCATGGCAATACTTCTCTGAGGTCAGTTCCAGTACTCAGTCTTTAAGGGAAATCACACCAGAGTTCAATTCCAGGTGGACCCAGTCATTTCTTCCAACCGCCATACAAATGACCACAATTAAATCCAAAACACTCCCACATGGCCCTCATCTTCTTCCATATAGACACCCTTCATAACTTCTTGATGGAGTTTTCCATGAGAGGCACAGCCCAAGACAGTGTCCAAAATATGCTCCTGTTTCCCTCATTTGCCTAACGTCAAGGTGGCCTGGACACACTTCCTGTAAAACAAGAGTGATCAAATAGGCCTGCCATTAATACTGCTCCCGTTTCCAATTTGATGCATTCTGACAGTACGGTTTAGATTCTTTATGTGAATTGGAGTCATGAAAAAAACCCAAGCAACTCTGCAGAGACTTGAAGAATTAATTTGACCCAAAGGATCCTTATTCTCACTTGATGGAGGTCAGGATCCTAACAGAGAAAGGTAAGAGAATTTATTCACAATGAGTGAACTTTTTGCCAATTTTGTTTGGATGCACACATGGGATCTTTCTTATTTATATCCATCAGGTGCTGAGAATCTAAGCCACAGCCTCACACCGGGCCAAGAGGCTGATTCAGACACATCCCTTTCTAAAGCAATTAAGGAAAGAGCCACAGGTGATGCCCATTCATTTCCATTTAAAAACTGTTTGCTTCAGGCTTCCCAAAAAGGTGGCCAGAGGCAAAGACATCCTGCTATTCAGGGAAAGAGAAAAATAGGTAAGCAAAAGGCCCAAAGCAGGGTATCTTTACTGAGACTTTCCTGGTCTCACTGATATCTGAGTTTTCTGAGATGCTGGCCATTCCATTCAGGTATCCAGTTCATGGCCATGTCACAGAGCTTGGAGGTGGTACATGTCTTGGACACAAAACCAAGAGCATATTCTGAAGAGTGGTCAGAATTAAGGAAGAAAACAGGGACTTAGGAAGATAGTAGGTGTTGCCCATCCAAATGGCAAGCCACACTCCATTCATAAATTGGGCATGATGAATGTTGTTAAACTTTCTACTAGAGAGGACACATCCATTGATTCATTCTCTTTTCTGATGTCTACAACCACGGACACAGTGGGATATACAGACTTAGAAACACCTTGTCAAATGACTTACTAGAAACAGTTCACTTCAAACCAAACAAACCTCCTCAAAACAGAGAGACAAAACCACACACCCACACTCACAAAGGCACCTCTTCCCCCAAGTCGCTCTGTGAGTATCCAGAGTGTCCTCTGACTGGTGGGCGATACTATGTTCCCCAGTAATGGTCTGTACTGTCTCAGATCTGGTCTCTTTGGCCAACTCTGTGAAGCTGTCAGTAGCCTGCGGTGAGCCAGTACCTGCTTTGTCAGGAAAGGCTCCTTTTTTACATCTTTCCTGGCATTTGGCCATCCTCACATCAGTCGGTACCAAGAAGACTGACTCTGTCCTTGGTGATTCCAAACAAATGAAACCACTGGGACTGGGACTGTGCCTGGCTCTGGGTGCCTGGCTTCCTGGATCCCAAGTTCAGAGAATTCCATCAGCAAGGAAAAGACTTAAGTCACTTACTTCAAGAACTGAATGAGGTCACTGCCTTGGCAACCACTTTGTACTAACAGTTTCTTCCAAGGTTCCCATGAGATGGAGGCTGCCCTTACTTCCTGTGACACTTTCTCAAGTTAGAATTGTATATCAAACTTAGGCACCCAGGAACAGCTCTCTACACAAGCCTGGTTTGGTCCATCTTCTCTACATTAAAAAGAGAGAGGCTGATTCAGACACAACCCTTCATCATGACCAGGTTATTTTCCATGGAAAATGATTTTTTGGAAAGATAACTTTTGCTCTCTCAGGTCCTTCATAGCTGCCTACATCTTCTCCAGGGATCATTTCTGCATGGACCTTTGAGGTTCTCAACAGGTGAAAGATCCCCTACATTCCTGTATTGTAAGAACAAATCTCTCCCTGCTCTTCTGTAAAGTTAGATTGAGTGAACAGTGTATGGTTAGGGTTAATATCATGTTCAATTTGGGTAGGAATCATTCTGCTGGATGAATAATGGTATTGGGAACCTTCGATATTTACTAGAATATACAGGTGAAATATAAGTTTGAAAACAGAAATCTAGATAAGATTTGAAGCCCATTAAGGCATTAGGCCCTTGAGTGGCATATTTACCGTTGAATTATATTCTGCACAGATGTCTCATATAAATTGATATACAATGGCAGAGGAACTTTAATCTTAGATGATTGAATGCAGAAGAGAACATCCAGTCAAAAAGGGATAGTCGGTAGGATTAGGACGATAGTCCATAGGTTTAGAAAGAAGAGTAAGTACAGGAGTTGCACCAAAAGTTCTTTAACAATATTTTTTCGGGTAGAGTGTGAATGTAAATGACAGCACATATGAAGAATCAGACACAATGATGAACTGGGGAAAATATGTAGTAAAGCAGATATCAATAGAGACATTAGGAAATCAGGCAAAGTATAAAGTGAGTGATAGGGTTAGACATTTTCAACATGGTTGAGGTTGAATATATAATCTTACGAAGAAACAAATATGTAGTCACCAATAGGATTGACATTTGAGAGAAGTAGGCAACCTGGACATGGATGTTTTTAGTAATGCATGCTCACTTCCATTTAGGCTTTGGCACAATCATAAGTGTGACATTTTCTTTTTGTGTCCAGAATAGTAACGTAATAAAATGTTTATGTAAATCAGGTGACATGAGTATTTCTTCCAACATTTCTGGGAGCTACATTTTGAAGATGAATAAATTAGTATTCGGGTTGCAAATAGATGTACTGGTGTCAATGAATATAGAGATAATGCATGAATAGACCATACTGTGAATAAATAATATAAGTGGTTCCAACTTTAATAATGGATTGAATTGATATCAGAAAATATACAGGGAATCTTATATTGATATACAATAATTCAACCAAACCAGTTACACATGTAATCGTAATATTAGGGTTATGGTATATCATGAAGTGTGTGTGAGTTTTGCTTCAAAATGATTATAGAAATCAAAAATAATGTGTTTGGAAAGAAGTGTCATGAAAAGACTAGACAAGAAACCAGGAGGAATACATGTGTTCTGAAGCAGGAAATGATTGAAAGTGAATAAAATGCCTATAAATGTGTGAACTTGTGGATGAAATATATATCCTATGATTTGCATGAACTGATAAAATAGTAATTTACCAGTGTTGAATAAAATGAACTTCAAAATACACATCCTGTCCCGTAGGAATCCACTTCATTGATGTTAAACTGGGTCAGTTACTGTAGAAATATTAGGATTGTATGCACCATTCACTTAAGTTAGTTTTCAGTAGTAGGAAACAAATATGTAGTTCAGGTGGATGAATATTTCTGAGAATAATCTTGTGAAAAGTTGAATATAAATCCACATATTTGAACATGAATGAATTTAGGTAGTGTATATAAGACACAAATATTTTATATTTTGAAAAATTTGGAGAGTGTATATATATATATATATATATATATATATATATATATATATATACAAAAAAAATAACACACACACACAATTAAAAGTAGCAGTATATATGCCAATTGAAATTCATCATGAATATATATATATCAACCACAGATGCAAAAATATTTATTTCACTGAACTTGGATTTATGTATAATGTTGTTCAACTAGGAGGTTCACCCATTGTTTGAAATTTCAGTTCCAACATCGTTTAGGAGGAGTGATCTCTTCTCACAATTTGTATCTGCCGAGTCAGCTCACCTCACTAGAATATACGTGTGATACGAGGTAGGATTCTATATGTGCACATAAAAATACATGTGATGAATCGGCAACAGAGAAAGGGAGACAGGTATTTTCATATTTGTTAATTTTAAAACCACATGGAGAACTATTTCAATTAAAAATTAACTAGATTTATAAAACCTACACTATATCAAGCAAAAGGCAAGTCCTACTATACACCATGCCTCTTCTGAACTGCTTGTATTTCTATTCTGTTTGGGTTATTTTTCTCCATCATATTAGGATTAGTAGTCATAGTCTAGTAGGTTATGGTTTAGTGTCAGGTGTCCCGGCCAGCAGGACACATCAACCTGGGCATCGAACCTAGTTGGGGAGGAAAGAAGGGACAAAAGACATGAGAGATGACAGCAAGATAGGGGTTCTGATCATGCTGCAAACTTTTATTGTTCTCACAGTGTATTTATATGCTGCGGATGGAAAAGCTCTCTTATCAGTAGTTGCTGGATGTCTTCACAGGGTGAGATAACCTCAGGATACTTCAGGAAGACAGATGGCCGCAAAATGTCTCAGGGAGATAGATGGCTGTGGGATGTCTCCCAGGCAGGATGTCTCCCAGGGGGCTATTTCTTGTAACTGTCAGGCTTTTCTTTGAAGGAGAACTTCCTTCTAGCCCCTGACATCTCTTCATTTCTTATATAAAATATTTGATGATACCTTACCGGCCAATGTTTTAGGAGGTGATAGAGGCTCTGTTTCTCTAGGAGGCCTTAGAATATTTCCTGATCCGAGTGAGCATGTTTACTAGGAGATTTCATGGTGGCCTTGGCATGTTTTTGGAGGAGATGGCTTTCAGGGGGAAGCATGCCAACCACCATGCACCAGAGCGTGTCACTCAGAGGTCTTGTATTTTGAGATCCGTGGATCCATTCTCCTGCAGTCCTTCCTGCACCCTCCGTTATTATGGCCTAACGTCCTCACTCCATGGGTACGTCCTCCCCCATGTGGAGGGGCCCAGGGAAAACGAACCCTTATGGAAATGTCAGAAGATGGTTGGTCAGAGCTGTTACTTAGAGTTTTATGTAAGAAAGAGTGATCTGTGGGGATGTAAACTTAAGAAATAAGCCTGTGAGAAGGGTAGAACATCCTTTTAAATGTTGGCAGTGTGGTCTTCCATCTCCAGACAATGATAGTGGACCTGAATGGGCTTAGAGGCCAAACTATTAATCTGTTCTTTAATAAATTTTACCAGCCTGTTTATAATTCAGGGTCCAATGGACACCATTAAAAATAAACCCAACAAATGGCCTAATAGGGGAAGAAGGTAGGGTAGAAATCCTTATCCCAGTCCAGAGGGAATTTTCAAATAGTTTCCTTCATCTCTTTTCTTGATTTTCTTGAAGCTGCTTAATTTTAGTGCATACTATGCCTGAATTATTGGCATAAAAGCAGCATCGTTCCCCTTAGGCCAAGCAAATTCCTCCCTTGATAGCTGTCAGCAAATCTAAGCCTCGTCTTTTTTGAAGGAACACTTCTGCCAGGGTATCTATTTGGTCCTGAAAATCTTTAATTTTTTCTGATAGAGTTTGTACATCATTTATAAGTTGTTGAGACAGGCGATGATAAGAGTGTATAGCCGTGCCTAAGCCAATATACCTGTGCCCACAGCAGCAGTTATTCCAAGGCTGGCAATGAGTGGTAAGACCTTTATTGCCTGCCTGTGTCTTTTGACTGTGGTGCCTAGGCTATGAATGTGTAGAGGTTCGTCTCATGTGACAATAGTTATATCAGGGAGTAATAAGGTAAGAACACAGCCACCGGTCCAATTCGCTGGAAGCCTGGGGAAGGCCAAGTTTCCTCCACACATAAAAACTTTGTCATTGGGGGGACAAAAAGATGGGGTGGGTGAGGAACAATTTTGTACTTTTGAGCAATTTCCAAAGGAAGAAACTCCAACATCAAAATCATAGGTATTATACTGCATCGCGCCTAAAAGACATAATGTAAAACTACCTATGGGCTGTACTTCAAAAGGAAATCTGGGTTGGCATGTATTATCATTGTCTATGATAGAATTAATAGGAACTGCCATAGGCATGATTGCCGCTGTTGTCATGCAGAGCCAGCAATCACCAGCAAGGTTGGGGTTGGAATTATTAAGCAAGGAGAAGGTAGTTTCCAAAATTTCTAATGTATTGGTATCTAAACCTGGAGCTGGGATTTAGGCTACATTAAGGGATAATATGTGAGCTCAGGGATTTGGGGTTTCAGAAGTTTGATTACCTGAGGATGCTTGACAGCATCAGTTTGACTCCACCATGAGAGAACGCTCTAGGGGCCTTAATGGGCCAGCAGGACGGTTTACCTAAACTGCCTTGGCACCCAACTGCCTGTAGATTGGTGTGTTTGCCTTCTCCTCCCCGGTCAAAGAGAACGGTTGTATAATGAATAGTGGTCTCCCCTGCTGCCTGAGTTTTAGTTAGGGAGGCTTCAAAAAATTGTTCTCCCTGCTTGTTAACACAAATTGAGGGTGACACATAACAAGAGTCATGCATCAACTTGGTATGCGTACAGGTTGCAGAACAATTTTGGAGAGCTTTCTTGTACTAGGGGGAATAAGCTTTGGCTTCTTAACACATACCCATTTAGGCTGATGAACTCCTCCAAGTTTATGGTCAACCTCGGCACGGAGGTAAGCCACTTTAGTCATGCAGTCAGCAGTCTGGGTACAACTAGTGGGAGCCTGAGTCCAAGATCCTCCCTTGCATCACAGGGGGGCCAAAAAGGTACTCCATGATGTTGGAAAGTGGAGGGCCAAGGCCTCCATGTACAAACCTGTTCAGCAGAACTGCCTTAAGCTGGATCCTCGCACAGATTGTTGGCTGCATCTGAAAAAGAGGAAAATTTGTCCTTAGGGGGAGGGCCTCCATCCCTGTGTTGAGGTAAGTCATTAACCTGTTTAACCAGGCGTTCAGGTTACCATCTTAGGGCTGCTTGCTCTTGTTCCCAAACACAAGCTGAGCCTCGTTCCCAGATGAGGACAGGAAGTGGGCTTTTCCATTTATTTGTAAGGGGATTGTGCCACATAACAGGTGGGCGAACAGAATTGGACGAGGGATGCCAGTGTCTGTCTGCGGCCAAATGGGATTCACTGTCTAGGGTAAGAAAAATAAGGGCAAATAATGCATGGTTAAGGCAATGCCTGGGAGTGGTAAATACAAATGCGGAAGCCTTAAAGCGGGTTAGCCAAGTTTTTAAGGTAAGGTCGGCACGTTCCACAATGCCTTGGCCCTGAGGTTTGTATGGAATTCCAGTAGTATGACAAATTTGCAAGGTAACACAAAACTGTTTAAACTTGGCACTGGTATATGCAGAACAATAATCAGTTTAAATATGTATTTGTTTACCCATTACAGAAAAGGCTGGAACAAGATGAGAAAGGACATCTTTCGTAGCCTCTCCAGAATGTGGTGATGCAAAAATAAAGCCACTGAAGGTATCTATAGAAATGTGTATATATTTGGTTTTTCGACATTCAGGAAAATGAGTAACATCCATTTGCCAAGACTGATTGGGCAGTAATCCTCGGGGGTTAATTCCCAAGTGTTGAATGGGAAGGGAGACTGTGCAACCAGGGAAAGCTTTTACTATCTCTTGTGCCTGTTGCCTGGTAATTTTACAAAGTAATCGAAGGCTCTGGGAATTTAGATGGTGAAGATTGTGTAACTCCGTGACCTTTTGAATGGAGCAAACAAAAATTGCAAAGATGGTACGAGTTGCTGCATCAGCTTGGGAATTACCTTGTGTTTGAAGGCCGGGAAGATCAGAGTGTGCCCTGAAATGTCCTAAGAAAAATGGGTGTTGTCTGCCCTGAATTAGCTGCTGAAGCTGGTGAAACAGAAAGGCCACATTGGAAGAAGACTTCATGGTGGATGAAATCTCCAGCTGGGTCACAGAATGAGCAATATAGGCACTGTCTGCATAAATATTAACAGGATTATAAAAAAATGTTATAAAAACTTGTGTTATGGCAAAAAATTCCACAAACTGTGCTTACTGATAGACAGTATTAAGTGTGGTAGGCTGGTTATTGACAACAAAGACTGCATGGCCATTACTGGAAACATCTGTAAAGACAGTAAAGGCTTGAGGAATGGGAGCCTTTTGAGTAATTTTGGGAAAAATAAATGGATGTAACTGGACAAAATATAAAAGGGGGTCATTGGGGACGTGGTTATAAATTGTTCCCCAAAAGCCTGATAGGGCAATACCCCATTCATTCTCTGTTTGTAGTAAAAATTGGGTTTGGTCCTTAGTATATGGAATTAAAATATTATTAGGGTCTTTGCCAAAATGTTGTAGAGAAAGCAAATGACCTTTAATAATAATAGAAGATACCTGAGCAAGATAAACAGTAACAATCTTGTAGCATGTGGTGGGTAAATGGACCCACAGCAAGGGGCAGACTTTATTTTTAAAATGTGGATCTCACTGCAAAAATATTCCTGTCGGTGTATGAGAAGTTTGTAAAATAACCAGAACCAGAGGAAGGTTACAAGAAATTTGTGTAACAAACTGTTGGGCAATGGCTCCTGTGACTGGATTAATGCCTTTCATGCCTTGGGAGTAAGCTTTTGAGGGGAGGAGCGGTGGGAATCACCTCTCAAACTATCAATAAAGGGCAAAAGTACACAAGTGGGTAATCATAAATATTTTCTTAGCCATTGAATATCCCCCAGTAATTTTTGAAAATCATTAAGGGTGTGATGATGGTCCACACGTAGTTGTATTTTAGGAATTTGGATCTGATTATCTTGAAGTTTAAGGCCCAAATAGGTATAAGACTCCTGTGTTTGAACCTTATCAGGAGCTATCTGTAGTCCAAAGGTAGGGAGGGTTTGTAAAGGTCCAAGTAACAATTAATAAGGTCATGGGTATTAGGTGCAGCAATTAACAAATCATCCATATAATGTTAAATATAAATTTGTGGCCATAGCTCTCTCACAGGGTCTACTGCTTGAGCAACGTATTTTTGGCAAAGAGTAGGGCTGTTGGCCATACCTTGGGGAAGAACCTTCCATTGAAATCTCTGCATAGGGCCCTGAAAATTAATGCGAGTGAGACTAAAGGCAAAATAGGGTCTATCCTCAAAATGTAAAGGAATGGTAATAAAGCAATCTTTTAAGTCAATAACCATTTTACAATAGTTTTTGGGAATAGCCACTGGTATGGGAATGCCTGGCTGTAGTGCTCCCATCTGGCACATAACTTTGTTAATGGCACACAAATATTGTAAAAGGCGCCACTTGCCTGTTTTTTTCTTGATAACAAAAATAGGAGTATTCCATGGTGAGGTTGAGGGCTCTACATGGCCGGTTGCCAGCTGTTCCTGCACTAACATGGAGGCAGCTTCCAAATTTTCTTGGGTAAGGGGCCACTGATCCACCCACCAAGAGTCTGAGTTTCCCAAATAATTTTATCTGCATGGGGAACAGGAGGGTCAGGGACCGACACAATGAAACCGAATACCCAAGTCCATATGTATTTGTTTTTTGTATGGGTTGTATAGGCTCAACCAGTCCTTGTCTCAGTCTCACAAGGCCTGTACCAGGGAAAAAATTCATTCGAAGCATTTGATGAGTCACCATGGAATTGGGACTGGCAAGAATAACTTCCATTTGACTCAAAATATCTTGGCCCCATAGGTTAACAGGGAGGTCAGGAACAACGAATGGAGTGACATTTCCCTTATTACCCTCTTTATCAGTCCAGCTAAGAGCCCTAGAGCTGACCAGAAGATTTTTTGACTGTCCTATCCCTTTAAGGTCTGTCAAGGATGGGGTGAGGGGCCAACCTGATGGCCAGTATTTTTGAGAAATAATTGTGGCATCAGCTCCAGTATCTAGAATTCCTTTGAATTCCTTTCCTTCAATAAGTAAGGTAATGGTGGGTCTATTGTGAGAAATGGGCTGAACCCAATATACTTCAGAGGAGCCAAAGGAGGCAGTCCCCCACGGTAGTTTTGCGTGGTGGAAGTGCCTCCTGAATCCAAGGGAAAGAGTATTAATTGTGCAAGTCTTGTTCCTGCTGGGATGGCCGCAACTCCATTAATAGCTGTGGCCAATATTTTTATTTCTCCAGTGAAATCATTATCATTAATTCCAGGGAAGAACTGAACACCTTGTAAGAAGTAGAGGCTCGTCCAAGAATTAGGGCACATGTATGAGATTGAGGGGGACCCATAATTCCAGTGGGTATTATTTGGGGCCCTTGCATTGAGTCTAATATTGTATCGGTGGCGGCAAAAAGTTCCAATCCTGCGCTGCCTGGGGTGGCTAGTTGGAGGGAGGCCATTGTGGAGAAGGATTTTGAGGTAGGTTGGGAGTATGGGAGGGAACAAACCTTATTGCCCCTGGGCTTGTCCTGGGGGAGGTCGTGGCCAGGGCTTGGCCCCACAGGGAGTTTCCCGAGAAGCAGGAAGAAATTGGCTGCTAAGGGCATTTGTCTTAGATCTACACTCACTGGCCCAGTGATGACCTTTACCACAGCTAGGGCAAAGGGTAGCTGCAGGCGGTTTAGCCCCAGTTTGAGGAGATGCTATTCCTAGGCTTTGTTTTCCTGTCGGACACTCACGTGCAAAATGGCCAGGTTGTTTACAAGTAAAGCAAGTACGTGAGCCAGGATTGTGAAAGGCCTTGTTAAAGGCGGCACCTAGGGTGACACACATGGCAAGGGCTGCACCCACCCCTGCACAGAGTCTAATAAAGTCAGAAAGTTTCCCTTTATCCTTATGTGGTTGAAGAACATCCTGACATGCCGGGTTGGTGTTTACAAAGGCAAGATGTTTTACAAAGGTGCTTTTGCTTTCGCTTGGTGCCAGCAAGCATTCCACAGCTAGGTTAAGCCGGGGAACAAAGTTGCTATAAGGCTCGTTGGGCCCTTGTCGAATTTTTGCCAGGGAAGTGGTAACCGAGGCCTTTTGAAGGAGGCGTCTCCAAGCATGTAAGCCAGCCATCTGAATCTGCCCCAAAAGTTAAGCAGGGAAACTTGCCTGTTTAGTTTTAGTGTCAAAAGGCACATTGCCCACTAGCTTAACATAAGTCCAGGATTTAGAGAAGGGCTTAGTTAATTTTTTTTGAGCAGTTTCCTGACAGTGCTCTTTGAAATCTGCATTCCGCAACAGGAAGTCTCCGTCACTGAGGGTAGCTCGGTCTAAAAATTTCCAATCATTGGGAATAAGCCATTGTGTGCTGTGGCTTTCTAATAAAGCCAACGTGTAGGGCACAGTGGGGCAATAGTGAGCACAAGCCTTTTTAAGTTTTTCAAGAAAATGCAGGCTTAATTTTTTGTAGAA
Organism: Callospermophilus lateralis; assembly: GCF_048772815.1. Lineage (NCBI taxonomy): Eukaryota > Metazoa > Chordata > Mammalia > Rodentia > Sciuridae > Callospermophilus > Callospermophilus lateralis. The sequence goes on along the minus strand of NC_135313.1, from coordinate 118,003,374 downwards.
ACTTTGTGTTCCTTCCTTTTTAGAGGTGAACTCCTCATCCTCTGAGTCCTGATCTCCTTGATCCATTTCCCCCGCTTCCTCCTCTTGATCCTCGTCTAAGTCTTTGACCTCAGCCTGTGCAGGCTTATCTATCTGACTGCGGGTGACTGGGACGGCGAGAACAGGCCAATGGAGTGGCTTAGCCTTTGTATTAGACCGCTGTGGGCCAGCTTGTGTTGACTCCGTGCCTAAGACTAATGAACAGAGCTCAGAGTCAAGGGATCTTAATTTTTTTAAAAGTTGGATCTGTTCCCATCTATGTTGGAGAGACTCTCTCAACGGAGCCAGGTTAGGCAAGGGAAGGGGGGAAAAATTTTTTTTTGGGGGGGGCATTAGGCCACTGAAAGTCCGGAGCACAAAAGGCAGGTGGGATATAGGAGGGAGGTGGATATGTAAGTCCTATAGGCTGTGGCAGGGTCCTGATAGGTGGCAGGTCTTCTGAATGGTAGCCAGCTGCTTAATTCTCCAAGGTAGCCTTCTCCCCAGTTGTTCAATGTGTCTCCAGGATTTAAAACTGGATGAAGGCGGTTGGTAATCATTGGAGCCTTATTCATTAGGGTGGTTTTTTGAGTGGGACCAGGAAGCTTCCCAGGATCCTGGGGAGACTGAGAATGATCTATGTCTATACTAACTGATGGGCATGCCGATGGGGAACAAGAGGTCTTTTGTACAGTCTCTTCCCCAATCCTGACAAGTTTTAAGGTACCATTGTCAAAGGGTGAACTTTTAAGAATTTCATTAATTAAATTCCAGTAAGAAAAGGTGGGAACAGGCACTTTTTCTGGGCCAAAGGAATCATAAAAATCTTTTAAACAGTCTCCTACTCTAAGCCATCTTTTACCATCAATGGTCCCTTCAAGGGGAAACCATGGACACAATTCTCCTATGTATGAAAAGAAAAATTTTAAGTCCTTTTTCTTAACACATGCCACCCATGTCTTGAAGGACACCTTGAGGCCTGACAAAAAAAAATCATGTAACGAAACTGCTTGTCCCATGGTGGATCACTCCCCTTGCGTCATCCCCACTCTCCTCCTGGATCTGTCTCTCGGTGGTGTCTGCTGAAGCAATCGTGACCTCCACGTGACCAAGTCTTCCAGGAGGACGGGGTTTCCAATCAGTCAAAGGCTCAAGCCCCAGTCAGGGGGCACCAGATGTCCCAGCTGGAAGGACACATCAAGGTGGGCAGCCAACATAGAAGGGGAGGAATGAAGGGACAAGAGACACGAGAGATGACAGCAAGAAAGGTGTTCTGATCAAGCTGCAAACTTTTATTGTTCACACAGTGAATTTTTATGTGGAGATAGGAAAGCTCTCATATTGGCAGTTCCTGGATTTCTTCACAAGGTGAGATAACCTCAGGATGTTTTAGGAAGACAGATGGCCAGAGAATGTCTCAGGGACACTGATGGCTACAGGATGTCTCCAAGACAGGATGTCTCCCTGGGGGCTGTTTCTTGTAAGTGTCAGGCTATTCCTTGAAGGAGAATTCCTTCTACCCCTGAGAGACAGGAATTCAGTATTTCGAATGGAAAATTGGAAAAAGCATCCAATGTGTATGCAAATCTGTGCTACCCAAAAATCTTTCCACTCTCATTCAGAACAATGCCTTGACATTACCTTCACCCCAAGTAAGACACAATTAGAGGAGAAGAGTTAGAAAATCTGTGAATACACATCTGGAATGGAAAATGCACAGGAGTTCACAACCTTGGAGGTGGTAGAGGAGTTTCCAAAAGTAAGGGAAAGGGTAAAAACTCCACAAACATTGAGCTCTGCCGGCCTAAAGACTTCTTGAGAAACTGCCTCTGATGTTGGGCACTTGAAATATATGTTGTTGTCAGGAGCTTTAGCTTTCTTTGTAGTGAGACCATGAAAGCTAGGTCTGTATCTATGTGACCTGGAGGACATGGTCTCTTATTTTCCAAAGGACATGAGGCAGCAGTACTGAATTCTCTCTTTGTAGGTAAACTGTTGCCACGGGGGGCTAAGTGTCTCCCACTGTGGACTGTGAAGACATTTAATCATCCTCCACTTTTCGTGGTGTTTCTTGCAGCTGCACAGGAAGTTTGGTATTTGCTTCACAAAATATGAGGAGTTCAAATGGAACACAGTGCTGGAGGGAGTTCTGTCATGTGTGGTGTGTAAGGGTCTGCAGGAGAATGCACCAACCAGACTTCTATCCAACATAGCTTGCCCCCTTGACCATACCAACCTGATTGTGAACATTGCCCTGAAACCTCACCATATAACAAGATGCCTTTATATAGGAAGGTCTGCTGGCTGCACCATGTCAGTCACAAGCCATTTGAAAGCCAATGGCAGATCCACATGACCCCACCACAGATGTTTTAACACACACCTGCACACCACTGCTCTAGGCCTAGTACTCATCAGTCTCCAAATTACTGACATCTCTGTTCTACACCATTTTCTTGAACCACAATCAAACAAGGCATGGTCTGGTACACTCATGACCATCAATAGGACATCCAGAGTTTTTCCAGTGCAACCTGGTCATGGGAATTTCAAAAATTTAATGGTATTTATCTAGCCATATTTCAAGGATGACGTTGGAGGCACTGTGGGTTTCAATTCATTCAGGAACCATTAAATTGAGAGGATACTCAATTCAATGAAAGCTCTGGAGAACTCTAAAAGGCAAGGCTTCCCAAAGACAGGCCAAAAGGTCACATGAAGCCAGGCCCATTGAGGTCTACAATGTGAGGTCCATGTGTGTTTTGACTTGCAACTATGCCTTCCAAGTCTTTAAGAATAAAATAATGTGATATCATTCCTGAGATTCCTAGTGCTCTGTGGAAAGCCCCCCTGGGCCCAGATCTCAGTTTTCAATGGCAACTCCCATGCATGGCCTCCTAAAATACGAACACAATACACAGCAATACTTTTTTGAGGTCAGTTTCAGAACTCAGTCTCTAGGGTAATCACACCAGTGTTCAAGCCCACGTGGACCCAGTCATCTCATCCAAAGGCAACACAAATGACCACAATTAAAACTAAAACACTCCCACAAGGCCCTCATCTTCTTCCATATTGACACTCATGCATTACTAAAGGCTGTAGGTTTCCATGAGGGGTGCAGCCAAAGACAGTGTCCAAAATAAGCTCCCTTGCCCCCATTTTCCTAAAGTCAGTGTGGCCTTCCTGTGAACCAGGAGTGATAAAAAGGGCCTGCCATTAATACTGCTCTGGTTCTCCTTTTTGAGGCCTACTGACTGTGGGGTTTAGATTCCTAATGTTAATTGGAGTCATGAGACAACCCAAGCACCTATGGGCTAGACTCTGCAGGACTTTGAAGAAATCATTTGACCCAATGGATCCATATTCTCAATGATGGAGGTCAGGAACCTTACAAAGGAAGGCGAGAGACTTCATCCACAATGATTGCTCTTTTATTTACTTTGTTTTTGGATGCAAACATGGGATTTTTGTTTAGATCCATCAGGTGCTGAGAATCTAAGCCACAGCCTCACACAGGGCCAAGAGGCTGATTCAGACAGATCCCTTTCGAAAGCAATTAAGCAAAGAGCCACAGGTCATGCCCATATGTTTCTATTTGAAAACTGTTTTCTTCAGGATTCACAAAGGGGTGGCCTGAGGCAAAGACCTCCTGACATTCAGGGCAACACAGAAGAATATGTAAGCAAAAGGCCCAAAGCAGGGTTTTTCCACTGAGCCTTTCCTGGTCACACCGATATCTGAGTTTTCTGAGATGCTCATCATTCCCTTCAGCTATCCAGTACATGGCCATGTCACAGGTCTTGGAGGTGGTACATATCTTGGACACAAAACCAGGAGCCTATTCTGGAGAGTGGCCAGAATTCAGAAAGAAAACAGGAACTCAGGAAGATAGTAGGTGTTGCACATCCATAAGGCAAGCCGCAGACCATTCATAAATTGGGCAGGATGAATGCTGGGAAGATTTCTCCTAGACAGGACACATGTATTGATGCATTATCTATTCTAATGTCTACAACCACGGACACAGTGGGATGCACTGACCCAGAAACACTCACCTTGTGAAACAACTTACTAGAAACAGTTCTCACCAAACCAAACAAAACGACTTTCCTACCTATTCTCAGAAAATGAGACGAAACCACAAACCCACACCCACACTCACACCCACACAGACCCCCAAGTAGGTATGTGACAATACAGAGTGTTCTTTGACTGGTGGGCCATAATATATTCCCCCAAAATGGGCTGTCCTTTCTCAGATCTGGTCTCCGTGGCCAACTATGTGAAGCTGTCTGGAGCCAGCAGTGAGCCACTACCTGCTTTCTCAGGAAAGGCCACTCTTCAGACCTTCCTGGCATTTGGCCATCCTCACATCAGTAGGTATCAAGAAAGACTGACTCTGTCCTTGGTAAATCCAAACAAGTTTGACCGCTGGGACTTGAACTGGGACTGGCTCTGGGTGCCTGGCTTTCTGGATCACAAGTTCAGAGAGTTCCTTCACCAAGGAAGTGAGGTGAGGTCACTTCCTTCAGGAACTGAATGAGGTCACTACCTTGGAAACCACTATGTCCTAAAAGTTGCTTCCAAGGGTCCCATGAAATGGAGGCTGCACCTACTTGCTCTGATATTGTCACAATTTAGAATGGTATATCAACCATTGGCACGCAGGAACAGCTCTCCACACAGGCCTGGTTTAGTCCATCTTCTCTACATTAAGAAGAGAGTGGCTGATCCGACACAACCCTTCATCCTGACCAGGTTGTTTACTATGGAAGATGGCTTTTGCTCACTCTGGTCCTCCGTAGCTTCTTACATCTTCTCCAGGGATCATTTCTGCATGGACTTTTGAGGTTCTCAGCAGGTGGAAAATCCCCTACATTCCTGTATTGTAAGACCAACTCTGTATCTGCTTTTCTGTAAAGTTAGATTGAGGGAAGTGTGTATGGTTAGTGTTAATAACATGTTTGATTTGTGTTATGAATCATTCTGCTGGGTGAATAATGGTATTGGGAACCTGCGATATTTATAAGAATATATAGGTGAAATATATGTATGAAAACAGAAATCTAAGATTTGAAGCCCAGAAGGGCATTGTTCCCTTGATTGTGATACTTTGTGTTGAATTACGTTCTGCACAGATGTCTCAGATAAATTCATATACAATGGCATAGGACCTTGTACATTGGAAGATTGAATGTGAAAGAGAACATCCAGTCAAAAAGGGATAGTTGGTAGGATTAGGAAGATAGTCAGTAGGTTTAGGAAGAAGAGTGAGTATAGGATTTGGACCAAAAGTTCTTTAGCAATAGGGTTTAGGTTATAGAGTGAATGTAAATGTCATACATATGAAGATTCAGTCACAATAATGAACTCTGGAAAATATGTAGGAAAGCAGATAATAATAGAGACATTGCAAAATCAGGCAAAGTATAAATGGAGTGATACGATTAGACATTTTGAACAGGGTTGAGTTTGAATATATAATCTTAGGAAAAAACAAATATGTAGTCAACAATAGGATTGACATTTGGGAGCACTGGGGAACCTGGACATGGATGTTTTTAGCAATCCATGTTCACTTTACTTTTAGGCTTTGGTTGAATCATAAGTGTGAACTTTGCATTTTGTATCCATAATATTACTGTGATAAAATGTATATGTAGATCAGGTGACATGAGTATTTCTTCCAGCATTTCTTGGAGTAATGATTTGAATTCCTATAAATTAGTATTGGGGGTACAAAGAGCTGTACCCTGTGTCTTTGTTTATAGAGATAATGCAAGAAGAGACCACATTGTGGATAAATACTATAACTGGTCCCACGTTAAATAATGGATTGAATTGTTATCTGAAAATATATAAGAAATCTTATATTGATATACAATCATTCATTCCAACCAGCAATACATCTACTGGTAATATTAGAGTTATGGTTTATCATGAAGTGTGTGTGACTTTTGCTTCAAAAGTGATCATGTAAATAGAAAATAATGTGTTTATAAAGAAGTCTCATGAAAAGAACAGTAAAGAAACATGGAGGAATACATGCGTTCTGAAGAAGAAAGTGATTGAAAGTGAAACAAATGCCTATAAACTGGCAAAATTGTGGATGAAATATATATACTATGATGTGCATAAACTGAATAAATAGTAATGTACCAATGTTGAATAAAAATTAACATCAAAATACATATCATGTCCCATAGGTATCTACTTGCATTGTGAAAATTTGTTATAAATCCACATCCATGAATATGAATGAGTTTAGAAAGTGTATAATAAGACACATATTTCATATTTTGAAAAATCTGGAGAGTGTGTATATATATATATATATATATATATATATACACACACACACACACACACACACAGACATTAAAAATAGCATAATAAATGTCAATTGAAATTCACCATGCAATGAATATCATCCACAGATCCAAAAATTATTTGTTTTATTGAATATGGATTTATGTATAATGTTTTTCAACTAGGAAGATCACTCATAGGTTGAATTTTCAGTTCCAACAGCGTTTAGCAGAGTGATCTCTCAAAATTTGTATCTGCCAACTCAGCCACCTCACAAGAATGTACGTGTGGTATCAGGTAAGATTCTAAAATTGCATGTAAAAATACATGTGCTGAATAGCCTACAGAGAAAGGGAGTCAGGAATTCACATATTTATTTACTTTAAAACACATGGAGATCTATTTCAACAAATAATTGACTAGATTTATAACTCTTACACTATATAATGGAAAAGGCAATTACAACTATAAACCATGCTTCCTCTGATATGCTTGTATTTCTATTCTTTTTGGGTTATTTTTCTCCATCTTATTAGGAATAGTTGTCAGAGTCTAGTAGGGTAGGTGTTAGTGTCAGGCATTCAGAATTTCGAATGAAAATTGGAAAATGAATCCAATGTGTATGTAAATATGTGGTACACAAAAATTTTCCCACTTTCATCCAGAACAATGCCTTGACATTACAATCAACCAGAGTAAGACACAATTAGAGGAGAAGAGTTAGAAAATCTGTGAATAAATATCTGGAATGGAATATGCTCAGGAGTGCACAACCTTGGAGGTGAGAGAGAAAATTCCAAAAGTAAGGGACAGGGTAAAACTCCACAAACATGGAGCTCTGCTGGCCTAACGACTTCTTGAGAAACTGCTTCTGAGGTTGGGCACTTGAAATATATGTTGTTGTCAGGAGCTTTAGCTTCCTTTGTAGTGAGACCATCAAAGCTGGGTCTGTATCTATGTTACTTGGAGGACATGGTTTCTTATTTCCCACCGTATATGAGGCAGCAGTGCTGAATTCTTTCTTTGTAGGTAAACTGTGGACACGGGGGGCTAAGTGTATCCACATGTGGACTGCAGAGCCATTTGGTCATCCTTCATTTTCGTGGTGTTTCTTGCTGCTGCACTGGGATTTTGGTATTTGCTGCATGAAATACAAAGAATTCAACTATTACCCGGTGCTTGAGGGAGTTCTGTCATGTATGGTAGGTCACGGTCTGCAGGAGAATGCACCAACCAGGCTTATATCCCACATAGCTTTCCCCCTTGACCATAGCAGCCTGATTCTAAACATTGCCCTGAAACATCTCCATATAACAAGATGCCTTTACATATAAGGGTCTGCTGGCTGCACAATGTCAGCCACAAGCCACTTACAGGCCAATGGCAGATCCACATGGCCCCACCAAAGATGTTTTATCACACACCTGCCCAGCACTGCTCTAGGCTCTCTACTCTGCAGGCTCCAACTTCCAAACATCTCTGTTCTGCACCATTTTCATGAAAACCAGTCAATCAAGGCACTGTCTGGTATACTCATGATAAGCCACAGGATATCCAAAGATTCTCCAGTGCCACCTGGTCATGGGAATTTTAAAAATTTAATGGTATTTATCTAGACATTTTTCAAGGATGAAGTTGGAGGCACTGTAGGTTTCAATTCATTCTGGAACCATTAAATGGTTAGGAAGCTCATTTCAAAGAAATCTCTGGAGAACTCTAAAAGGCAAGACTTCCCAAATAGTGGCCAAAAGATCACATGAATCCAGGCCCATTGAGGTCTACAATATGACGTCCATTTGTGTTTTGAGTCTTAACTGTTGCTGCCAAGTCTTTCAGAATAAAATCATGTGATATCCTGTCTGAGATTTCCAGTGCTCTGTGAAAAGCCACCCTGGGGCTAGATCTCAGTTTCCAATGGCGACTCTCTTGCGAAGCCTCCAAAAATCCCAACACAATTCTTGGCAATACTTCTCTGAGGTCAGTTCCAGAACTCAGTTCCTAAGGGAAATCGCACCAGAGTTCAAGCCCAGGTGGACCCAGTCATCTCTTCCAACCGCCACACAAATGACCACATAAAAACCAAAACCCTCCCAAATGGCCCTCATCTTCTTCCATATAGATACTCATCATAACCTCTGGCTGGAGGATTCCATGAGGGTTGCAGCCCAAGACAGTGTCCAAAATATACTCCCTTGCCCTCATTTGCCTAAATCAGGGTGGCCTGGACACTCTTCCGGGGAACCAGGAGTGATCCAATAGGCCTGCTGTAAATACTGTTCTGCTTCTCCAATTTGAGGCCTACTGATTGTGAGTTATAGATTCTTTATGTGATTTGGATACTGGAGAAAACCCAAGCACCTATGGGCTAGCCACTGCAGGGCGTTGAAGAACTCATTTGTACCAAAGTTTCGTATTCTCACTTGATGGAGGTCAGGAACCTTAGAGAGGAAGGCGAGAGACCTTTTCCACAATTCCTGCTCTTTTGGACAATTTATTTTTTAATGCACTCATGGGATCTTTCTTTACATCTGTCATGTGCTGAGAATCTAAGCCACAGTCTCATACAGGACATAGAGCCTGATTCAGACACATCCCTTTCCAAAGCAATTAAGCAAAGAGCCACAGGTGACGCCCATTCATTTCCATTTGAAAACTGTTCTCTTCAGACTTCCCAAAGTGTGGCCTGAGGCAAAGACCTGCCTGACATTCAGAGCAACAGAACAATTGGTAAGCAAAAAGCCTAAAGCAGTGTTTCTCCACTGAGAATTTCCTGATCACACTGATATTTGAGTTTTCTGAGATGCTCACCATTCCCTTCAGCTATCCAGTACATGGCCATGTCACAGAGGTTGGAATTTTATATATCTTGGACACAAAAACATGAGCCAATTCTGGAGAGTGGTCAGAATTCAGAAAGAAAGAGGAACTTAGGAAGATATCAGGGGTTGCCCATGGATTAGGCAAGCCACAGTTCATTCATAAATTGGGAAGTATGAATGCTGGGAAGCTTTGAACTAGACAGGACACATCACTTGTTGCATTCTCTTTTCTAATGTCTAAAACCACAGACACAGTGGGATACACAGACCCAGAAACACTCGCCTTGTCAAACGACTTACTAGAATCAGTTCACTCCAAACCAAACAAATCGCCTTTCATACCTACTCTCAGAACATGAGACAAAACCACAAAACCACACCCACACACACAATGGCATATTCTTCCCCCAAGTAGGTCTCTGACTATCTGGAGTGTCCTCTGACTGGTGGGCCATACTATGTTCAAACGAAATGGCCTGATCTGTCTCAGATCTGTTCTCCTTGTCCAACTCTGTAAAGTTGACAGGAGCCAGTGGTGAGCCACTACCTGGTTTCTCAGGAAAGGCCCCTCTTCAGAGCTTTCCTGGCATTTGACCATCCTCACATTAGTAGGTGCCAAGAAAGACTGACTCTGTCCTTGATAAATCCAAACAAGTGGGATTGGGACTGGGACTGGGACTGGATTTGGGTGCCTGGCTTCCTTGATCCCATCTTCAGAGAGTTCCATAACCAAGGAAGTTAGGTGAGGTCACTTCCTTCAGGAACTGAATGAGGTCACTGCCTTGGCAACCACATTGTCGTAACACTTGCTTCCAAGTGTCCCATGAGATGGAGGCTGCCCCTACTTTCTGTGACACTTTCACAAGTTAGAATGCTATATCAACCATAGGCACTCGGAAACAGCTCTCCACACAGGCCTGGTTTGGTCCAACTTCTCTACATTAAGATGAGAGAGGCTGATTCAGACACAACCCTTTATCCGGACCAGGTTGTTTGTCATGGAAGATGACTCTTTCTCTCTCAGGTTTTTCATAGCTTCCTTCATCTTCTACAGGGATCATTTCTGCATGGACATTTGAGTTTCTCAGAAGGTGGAAGATCCCCTACATTACTGTATTGTAAGACCAACTCTTTCCCTGCTCTTCTGTAAATTTAGATTGAGGGAACAGTGTATGGTTAAGGTTAATAAAATGTTGGATTGGGTTATGAATTATTCTGCTGGATGAATAATGGTATTGGGAACCTGCAATATTTAGAAGACTATAGTGGTGAAATATAAGTATGAAAAAAGAAAACTAGGAACCATTGGAAGCCCAGAAGGTCACTGGGCACTTGATTGGTATAGTTAGCTTTGAATTACGTTATGCACAGATGTTTCAGATACATAGATAATCAATGGCATAGAACCTTGTACCTTCGATCATTGAATTTAGAAGAGAACATACACTCGAACAGGGATAGTTGCTAGGATTAGGAAGATAGTTGGTAGGTTTCAAAAGAAGAGTGAGTAAAGCATTTGGACCAAAAGTTCTTTACCAATGTTGATTCAGTTAGAGAGTGAATGTCAATGTCAGAACATATGAAGAGTCATTCACAATGATGAACTTGAGAAAAGGTGTAGGAAAGCAGATATCAATAGAAAAATTAGGAAATCAGGCAATGTACAAAGTGTGTGATAGAAAAAGACATTTTTAACAGGGTTGTGGTTGAATATGTAATCTTAGGAAGAAACAAATATGTACTCACCAATAGAAATGATATTTGAGAGCATTAGGGAACCAGGACATGGATGTTGTTAGTAATACATGGTCACATTTAATTTAGGCTTTGGTACAATCATAAGTGTGACATTTGTATTTTGTGTGAGGAATTTTACTGAGATGAAATGTATATGTATATCAGGTGAGTAGAAAATTCATCATGAAATATATATTATTCACAGATCTAAAAATATTCTTTTTACTTAACATGGATATATAGGTAAAATATAAGTATGAAAACAGAAGCCTAGGTAAGATTTGAAGGCCAGAAGAACATCGGGCCTTGATTGTGATACTTAGATTTGAATTATGTTCTGCAGATGTGTCTCAGATATACAATATACAGTGGCACAGGACCTTATACCTTGGATGATTGAATGTCAAAGAGAACATCCAGTCAAAAAGGTATAGTCGGTAGGATTAGGAAGATAGTCGGTAGGATTAGAAAGAAGAATGAGTAAAGCATTTGGACTACAAGTTTTGCATCTCCAATTTGAGGCCTACTGTCATGCGTGGGTGACGCTCATGCATGGCCTCCTAAAGTACCAACACAATTCATGGCAATACTTCTCTGAGGTCATTTCCAAAACTGAGTATCTTAGGGGAATCACACCAGAGTTCAACCCCAGGTGTACACAGTCATCTCTTCCAACCACCACACAAATGACCACAATTAAAACCGAAACACTGCCACATGGCTCTCATCTTCTTCCATACATACACTCATCATAATCTCTGGCTGGAAGTTTCCCTGAGAGGCGCAGCCCAAGAGAGTGTCCAAAATAAGCTCCCTTGCCCCTCATTTGCCTAAGTCAGGGTGGCCTGGACACCCTTCCTGTGAACCAGGAGTGATCAAACAGACCTGTGGTTAATACTGCTTCACTTCTCCAATCTGCGGCCTACTGACTGTGGAGTTTAGATTCTTTATGTGAATTGGAGTCATGAGAAAACCCGAGCACTTATGGGCTCACCTCTGCAGAGATTTGAAGAACTCATTTGACCCAAATGAACTCTATTCTCACATGATGTAAGTCAGGAACCTTACAGAGGAAGGTGAGAGACTTCATCTACAATGACTGCTCTTTTGGCCATTTTGGTTTTGGATGCACATATGAGATCTTTCTTTAGTTCCATCAGGGGCTGAGAATCTAATCCCCAGCCTCACACAGGGCCACGAGGCTGATTCAGACACATCCCTTTTCAAAGCAATTAAGCAAACAGCCACAGGTGATGCCCATTCATTTCCATTTGAAAACTGTTTTCTTCAGGCTTCCCAAAGGGTTTTTCATAGGAAAAGACCTTCCTGACATTCAGAGCAAAAGAAAAATAGGTAAGCAAAAGGCCCAAAGCAGGGTTTCTCCACTGAGACTCCCTGGACACACTGATATCTGAGTTTTCTGAAATGCTCACAATTCCCTTCAGCTATCCAGTACATGGCCATGTCACAGAGCTTGGAGGTGGTACATATCTTGGACACAAAACCATTAGACTATTATGGCGAGTGGACAGAATCCAGGAAAAATACAGAAATTTAGGATGATAGGTCTTGCCCATGGATAAAGCAAGCTGCAGTCCATTCATAAATTGGGCAAGATGAATGCTGGGAAGCTTTCTACTAGACAGGACACACCCATTGCGGCATTTTTTTTTTTCTAATGTGTACAACCACGGAGACAGGGTGATACACAGACAAAGAAACACTCACGTTCTCAAGACTTATTAGAAACATTCCACTCCAAAACAAACAAACCGACTTTTTTACCTATTCTCATAACATGAGACAAAACCACAAACTGTTATCCACACACATGAAGGCAATTTTTGCCCTAAGTTGGTCTGTGACTATCCAGAGTGTCCTCTGACTGGTAGGCCTTATGATGTTCTTCAAAAATGGCCTTTCTTGTTATAGATCTGGTCTCCTTTGCCAACTCTATGAAGTTGTCAGGAGCCAGCAGTGAGCCACTTTCTGTCCTCTCAGGAAAGGCCCCTTTTCAGAGCTATCCTGGTATTTGGCCACCCTCACATCAGTAGGTACCAAGAAATACTGACTCTCTCCTTGGTAAATTCAAACAAGTGAGCTCACTGGGACTGGGACTGGTACTGGCTCTTGGTGCCTGGCTTCCTGGATCCAAAATTCAGATAGTTTTATCACCAAGGAAGTAGGTGAGGTCACTCTCTTCAGGAACTGAATTAGGTCACTTTCGTGGCCACCAATTTGTCCAAACTGTGGCTTTCAAGGTTCCCATGAAATGGAGGCTGCCCCTACTTCCTGTGAAATTTTCAAAAGTTAAAATGGTATTTCAACCATAGTCAACCAGAGACAGATCTCCACACAGGCCTGGTTTGGTCCATCTTCTCTACATTAAGAAGAGAAGCTGATTCAGACAAAACCCTTTATCCTGACCAGGTTGTTTGCCATGGAAGATGACTTTTGCTCACTCAGGTCCTTCATAGCTGCCTACATCTTTTCCAGGGATCATTTCTGCATGGACCTTTGAGGTTCTCAGCAGGTGGAAGATCCCCTACATTTCTGTATTGTAAGACAAACTCTTTCCCTGCTCTTCTGTAAAGTTAGATTGAGGGAACAGTGTATGGTAATAATTAATAACGTGTTAGGTATGCGTTAGAAATCATTCTGCTGGATGAATAATGGTTTTGGAAACCTGTGATATGTATAAGAATATATAGGTGAAATATATGTATGAAAACAGAAATCTAAGTAAGATTTGAAGCCCAGAAGGGCATTGTGCCCTTGATTGGGATACGCAGTGTTGAATTACATTCTGCACAGATGTCTCTGATACATCGATATACAATGGCATAGAACCTTGTACCTTGAATGATTGAATGTAGAAAAGAACATCCAGTCAAAAAGGGATAGTCGGTAGTGAAAGGTTAATAGAATAGCTACTTGTCACTTCTTGTTTTTTTGTATGCTTAACAAGACTCTGTTGCAATCTTGAGAAATGTTTGCTAATCTTTTTCTCAGAATGTGCTGTTCCCAACTGCCAAAACTGCAAAATGTACTCCCTCACACGGTGTCACCCAAACCGCCCACTCGCCCTTACCCATCAGTAAACTTCCCTCCCTTCCGTCTACAAGGAAATTATATAAGCTCGGCTTAAGCTGTTCTCAGGGCTCTCTGCTCTATTCAAGTGAGCTCTGAGGCTCAGCATGCTGGAACCCAAATAAACCATTAGCTGTTGCATGAGACAGTCTCTTGGTGGTCTCTTCCTCTGACCCTCACACATCCTTTATATATTGAGGTTTCACCGAGTTCCGGCAGCGGCGGGTGAGAGACCCCAACGGGCTCCTCTAGGGGCAAGTAAGGTGCCTCTTTCTGGTTCATGTTTCAGGTTAGTGCTTGGCAAAATCGTTGGCGATGAAGAGCCTGAGCTTTCTCTGATGGTGTCTGAGAGACGTGTCACAGAGACACAGAGCACATCCCTGGGGGACGCCCCAGAGGACTCGGGAAATCAAGGAACAATAGTCTCCTCAACTCAGTGATATTTTGTTTCAGATTCGGTATTGCCATTCCATCGGGTTTTGCCTGCTACTCATTCCTGGTCTCAGTGTTGGAAGTCCATTGCCTGTCTTTATTGTCTTGTCTTTTCTGTGTCCTGTGTCGTTGCTTTTACTGTTTGTGTACCTTTCATTTTGGGACATAGCCCTCCAATGCGTCTGTCCCTGACCCTTGATCACTGCACCAAAGTCTGCTTAAGGGCTCAGAATCTTTCTTATTTAGTAAAACGCTGGACCTGGCAGACTCTCTGTGCCTCAGAATGGCCCACCTTTGGAGTCGGATGGCCCCTAGAAGGATCCTTCTACTTCCCACTAATTTAAAAAGTCAGAGATATTGTCTTTCACGTGGGGCCACATAGCCATCCTGATCAACAGCCATATATCTTAACATTGCAGGACCTCTGCAAATCTCCTCCTCCATGGGTGAAGCCTTTACTTGCCCCTGCCCCGGCTCTTATTCCTTCCCCCATGATCTCTCAAACTCTCTGGTCCTTCTTCTCCTCACTCTCTGTTCTCCCTGAGTCACAAGATTTGACTCTACTGGACTCTCCTCCCCCTCCTTATTCCCTGCCCTCGTCCCCTAACCCACAAGACACTCTAAGTGATTCTCTTTCTGCTGACTCAGCCTCTCTACTATTGGAGGAAGCTAAGCCAGCCCAGCGCCCTCCATATGCCTCCCTCTTGGCACACACATCTCCTCCTCCCATGGACGAAGCTGGCCCGGCTTAAGGAACTCACTGGCGGTGAATGTTTGAAAACCCTGGAACTCCCATGATTCACCCCCTCTGTCCCTATGGGCCAACGATTGATGATGGCCATCGTGGAAAAATGCAAGCCTACCAGTATTGGGCTTTCTCCTCTTCAGACCTATATAACTGGAAAAATAATTATCCCCCTTTTCCTGAGGAACCCACCCAGCTCACAGGTCTGGTTGAGATATTGATGTTTTCACACCAGCCTACTTGGGATGACTTCCAACAACTCCTAGGGACTCTCTTCATGACACAGGAACAAAAGAGAATCCTCCTGGATGCTAGAAAAAATGTCCTCAGAACAGATGGGTGACCAACACAACTTCCCAACATAATCAAAGCCGGATCTCCCTTGAACCGACCCAACTGGGACCCCAACACCTTTGAAGGTAGGGAGAATATGTCCACTTATCTCCGTGCTCTAATAGCAGGTTTCCAAGTGGCCACTAGGCAACCAACTAATTTGGCCAAGGTAAGATAGGTTATTCAAGGGCCTGATGAATCTCCCTCTATGTTTCTGGAGAGAATTATGGAGGCATATAGGATATATACTCCTTTTGATTCTCAGGCAGAGTATCAAAAGGCATCTGTCATGATGGCCTTTATTGGGCAAGGTGCCCTGGATATTAAAAGAAAGTTACTATGCTTAGATGGATTACAAGATATGACTTTGAGAGATTTAGTCAGAGAAGCCGAGAAGGTATACTATAAGAGAGAAACTGAGGAAGAGAAGGGAGCAAAGGGAGGATAAAAGAAACACGTACAGACTAAGGCATTGACTAAGGTCCTGGTCACAACAATAAATAGGTCAGATAATAAGAAAGAGGGAGACAGGAAGGGATACCGGGGCCCACACTAGAGGCCACCCCTGGCCTCAGATCAATGTGCCTACTGTAAAGAAAAAGGACACTAGGCCAAAAAGTGCCCCAGAAATAGACAGCCACACCAGCCATCCATTCTGACTCTGGAGGATGACTACGAAAGTTGGGGCTCAGATCCCCTCCCCGAGCTCAGGGTAACTTGAAGTGGAGGGGACCACAGTAAACTTTGAAGTGGATACAGGGGCAATATACTCAGCCCTTAAGGCCCCATTTGGTCCTCTATCAAATAGAAGGTCTCTAGTTCAAGGGACTAACGGCAGTAAATATTGGGCTTAGACAACTAAGAGGACCACGGACATGGGGAAAAGAAAAATCCATCACTCCTTTCTAGTAATCCCAAAATTCCCGGCCCCATTGATGGGCAGAGATCTGCTCACCAAGCTCTGGGCCAAAATAACTTTTAACCCTAAAGGCCTCCAAGTGGAATTTCTAAATCCTTCAGTAAAAATTCCTATAGGCTTGGCTCCAACTATGTCAATAAAAAATGTACATCAACTCACTCACCTTGGTTCAAAGAAACTGCAGGCATTCCTGAAGAATAAAGAACAGAGATTTAAACTAACTTACTCACAGCAAAAGGAAATAATGGAATGGTTAACAAAATCCTGTCAGGTCCACCAATTGGTTAATGCTTACCCTTCGAAGCTTCCTGCAGGAAAGCACCTACGAGGAACCAGACGAGGACAATTCTGTGAAGTGGACTTTACTGAAATTAAGCCAGCAAGGTATGAACTTAAATATCTCCTAGTCTTTGTAGATACATTTTCAGGCTGGATTGAAGCTTTCCCCCCAAAAAAAAAAAAGAAAGAAACAGCGCAAATGATGGTCAAGAAGATCCTGAAAGATATTTCTCCAAGATACGGCCTGCCTAAGGTAATAGGGTCTGATAATGGACTGGCGTTCAAGGCCCAGGTAAGTCAGGGGTTAGCCAGGACCCTGGGGATTAATTGGAAGTTACATTTTGCTTATAGACCCCAGAGTTCAGGACAGGTAGAAAGAATGAATAGAATCATTAAATGGACCTTAACGAAATTAAGCTTAGAGACCAGCATAAAAGATTGAACTATGCTCCTATCTTATGCAATGTTGCATGCAAGAAATACTCCCTCTGTTTCTTTGTGTAATTTTACCCCCTGTGAAATTCACTATTGTGCACCTCCTGCAGTAAGGGACATAACCCAACTCTAACACCTAACGATCCCTTCTACAGCCCCTTGCTTGACAGACTTAAAGCTCATGAAAGAACTCAGAAATACCTGTGAAAACAGCTGGCCACTGCCTACCAACCTGGGGACGAGGGGACTCCAAAACGATATCAAGTACGAGACTTCATCTATGTAACACGACATCAGGTGTCATTTCTGGAACCCCGCTGGAAAAGACCATAGCAGATGTTACTTATAACACCTACAGTGGTAAAGGTAGACGGAATCACTTCCTGGATCCAGTCCTCTCATCTCAAGCCTGCTCCCTGTCCAGACACTGGCTGGAAACTAGAAAAGACTGGTTACGCTTTCAAATTGTGTATTCGCCGTGTGGATAAGACTATAGACTCTCCCATTTATCACAAGTAGTCCTAACCCTCATCAGTCAGTTCAGCAGCGATGGTTGATCACAAATCCTTCTGGAAAAGAAGTATAATCTATCTCGCATACAGCCCCCTTAGGGACCTGGTGGCCATCTCTCCACACAGACATATGTGAACTGGCTATAGGTTTTTCCTATTGGGATATCCCTGATGAAAAGAATCCCAATAAAATTCCATTAAATCACTTCCGTACCGTAGATAATGGAAACAAACATTATGGATGTAGGGACACGCGAGCCAGATGCAGGTTGGCTAGGCTAGATTAGTATGTTTGCCAGGCGGACTATCAAACCCACAAACAGTCACGGCTGTGTGGGGGAAAAGCCGACTTATTCTGTATGCCATTGGGATGTGAGCATACAGGGGCTGCCTGATGGAACCCAAACTCCTCATCAAATTCAGTACACAGCATTGGTTATATTACCAATTACAAAACCAAAACTGATGGTCCCTAGAGGGGTCTCTAGATCCTCTAATTATGCGTGAACTTTTTAACTTCTGCAAGTGCTCAAAAGGGTGAAAGGAGATTCCCCTATGTGGAATCCTTTTTCCTCCTTCACTTACATCCTGAACTATGCTTCTCCAATAGATCCTCACCCTCTGCCTTCTGCTACAGAATCTCTGCTGTCACTCCCACCTCAGCAACCTGATTTCTCCCCTCCGATTACTAGATCAAAAACCCAAACCTTCACCGGTTCTCAGACCACTGCCCCCTTGCTGTGGTAGCAGGTACTGATGTACCCCTCCACACACTCATTCCTCTCTTCTCCTGTCAGTGCCCACACCGGGTCCCACCAGTTCCTCTTACCAGCTAACCCAAAACTCAAACCAAATGAGGAGAGCCCTCATACCCTTATCCAAGATGTAATGAAAATGGCCTTTAATGTTGCTTTGTCATCACTGAAAACAGGTTACTAAAAATTTAAAGTCTCTCACAGGATTTTGGGATACTCACTCCCGTCTTCCCCTCTGCTCTACCTGTTCTAATGCTCAAGTTTTTGTTGCCTGGAAAATTGCAAACCCCTTTCCCATTATTCTTTTACATCTCCCCTTTCTCATTCTCAGATTCTCAAAGCTGCTCTCATCCCCACATTGCCCGTCATCCCCTGCTGTACCAGGCCCACAGAAAAGTCTTAACTGACCTTCTCCAGAAGTCTTCATCATTGCTGACTTTAAAACTTTCAGCAAAAGAGTCCCTATAAAAGAGTTCAATATAGATAACTTTCTCTTTTAGTGTTCCTCTGTTGTACTTGGCCACTGGCTAAAAAACTCAGCACTTCTAAGCTAGACACCCCCTTACTAGTTTTTCACAAGATAAGTGAACAAGGCCTCTGACCTTCAGCTGGGGCTTCACAGAGATGGCTACATTTCTAAGATAAAGAAGTTACCAACTGGGCTCCTTTGTAACAGCTGATAGGGAGAAAAAAGAAAGGGAAGAAAAAGCTTTCCCCCTCCCAGGTGTCCTTGAAAAGTTAACTTGCCCAGAACAGAGGAAAAAACAGAAACAAAAACTGCTTTTTCTGAACTTCTGCAGACTGTGAACTTCTGAGCCACATCCCTTACATGTTGGGTACAAAATTCTGAAACTATCTAAACTGGGGATTCAGGGGATTAATTGATTACAACAGAAGCAATGCCATCTGAATCTGGTTGCAAGCAAATAGGACTGTTTCCCTGTCTTCAGTGCTATCTTAGGTGCCTTGCCTTGTCCTTCCCTACAACAGTATAATTCTATATACTTAAACATTGTTTATGTTTTCATAAAAAGGTCAACAGATGTGATTAATTAATGGTACAGATGTTTCCCAGAGTGCACTATCATGATGCAAGTTCATTTGAAGATCAAATAGGAGGGCATTCAACCCTGTTCCCCTGGGAACATACACCCTCACTTTAGCCATACTATTAGGAATAGGGGTTGCTGCAGGGGTGGGCACAGGAATCTCTGCCCTGGTCCATGGGACACAACAAGTGACCCTATTAGAAGCAGCAATAGACCAATACATAAAGATATTAGAAACCTCCTTCACAGCTTTTCAGGAGTCTTTTACCTCTCTATCTGAAGTTGTTTTACAGAACACTCCAGGCTTGGACCTCCTCTTCATGAGAGAAGAGGGCCTTTGTACTGCATTGAGAGAAGACTGTTGTTTTTATGCCGACCATACTGGAGTTGTAAAAAAATCTGAGTAATATAAAAAGATGCTTTGAAGAGCAACAATGAGAGAGAGAGGCCCAAAAAGGGTGGTTTGAGTCTTTGTTCACTCTTTCCCCCTGGTTAACTATGCTTTTTTCAACCCTGGCGAGTGCAATAATAATCCTCATGTTAGTGCTAACTATAAACCCTGTTTGCTCAACCGTGTAATTTATTTTCTCCAAGCTCAAGTTGGACAAGTTAAACATTTGGCAATACCCCACTAGCAGACATATAATGTACACACCCCAATGATCACTTTTATGATTAAAAGTACCAGAAGAAGAAATGGGGAATGAAAGGTTAATAAAATAGGTACTTGTCACTTCCTGTTTTTCTGTATGCTTAGAAAAACACTGTTGAAATATTGACAATGGTTTGCTAATCTTCTTCCCAGAATGTGCTGTTCCCAACTGCCAAATTGCAGAATGTACTCCTTCACCCGGTTGAAAGCAAACCACCCACTCACCCTAACCATTCAATAAAGTTCTCTCCCTGCCGCCTCCAAGGAAAATATATAAGATCTGCTTAAGCTGTGCTCAGGGCTCTCTGCTCTATTCAAGGGAGCTCTGCGACCCAGCATGCTGGACCCCCAATAAACCCTTAGCTGTTGCATAGGATAGTCCTTGGTGGTCTCTTCCTCCGATGCTCACCTGAATATTATTGGATGATTGAATGTAGAAGAGAAAATCCAATCAAAAAGGGATTGTTGGTAGGATTAGGAAGATAGTCTGTAGGTTTAGGAAGAAGGGTGAGTATAGGATTTGTAACACAAGTTCATTAGGAATAGGGTTTCAGTTTGAGAGTGCAGTTAAATGTCAGCACACGTGAAGAGTCAGTCACAATGATGAACTACGGAAAATATGTAGGAAAGCAGATATCAATAGAGACATTACGAAATCAGGCAAAGTATAACGTGAGTGATAGAATTAGACATTTTCAAGAGGGTTGAGGTTGAATATATAATCTTAGGAAGAAACAAATATGTAGTTACCAATTGGATTGACATTTGAGAGCATTAGGAAACCTGGACATGGATGTTTTTAGTAATCCATGTTCACATTAATTTTAGGCTTCGGTACAACCATAAGCGTGTCATTTGCATTTTGTGTCCAGAATATTACTGTGATTAAATGTATATATGAATCAGGTGACATGAGTATTTCTTCCAGCATATCTGGGAGCAATATTTTGAAGACGTATAATTCGTATTGGGGAAACAAAGAGGTGTACCCTGTGTCTATGAATATAAAGATAATGCATGAATAGACATTAATGTGAATAAATAATATAACTTGTTCCACTTTAAATTATGGTTTAAATTAATATCTGAAAACTTATAAGAAATCTTATATTGATATAAAATCATTCATCCCAACCAGTTATAGAACTAATGGTAATATTAGGGTTATGGTTTATCTTGAAGTTGTGTGAGTTTTGCTACAAAAGGGATTAGGGAAATCAAAAATAATGTGTGTGGAAAGAAGTATCATGAAAATACAAGCCAAGAAACATCGACGAATAAATGTGTTCTGAAGCAGGAAGTGACTGAATGTGAAAAAAATGCTTATCAATTTGCTAACTTGTGGATGAAATATATATATCCTATTATGTGCATAAACTGAAGAAATAGTAACGTACCAATGTTGAATAAAAATGAACGTCAAACTACATATTATGTCCCATCGGAATCTACTTGCATTAATGTTTAACTGGGTCAATTACTGTAGAAATATTAGGATTTGTATGCACCATTCACTTAAGTTAGTTTTCAGTACTAGGAAAAAAATATGTATGTCAGGTGGATGAATATTTCTGAGAATAACCTTGTGAAAAATTGATTATAAATCCACATGCATGAATATGAATGAATTTAGGGAATGTATAATAAGACCCATTTTTCATGTTTTGAAAACTCTTGAGAATATATATATATATATATATATATATATATATATATATATATATACACACACACACATATATACACACACACACACACACACACACACACCAACATATATTACAAAGGAAATTCACCATGAAATACATATCATCCACAGATCCAAAAATATTCATTTGGCTCAACATGGATTTATGTATTATGTTGTTCAACTTGAAAACTCACCCATAGGTTGAATTTTTAGTTCCAACAGTGTTTAGGAGGAGTGGTCTCTTCTAACAATTTGTATCTGCCAAGTCAGCCAACTCACAAAACTGTACGTGTGATAACAGGTAGTATTCTATATGTGCATATAAAAATACATGTGCTGAATAGGATAGAGAGAAAGGTGACAGGAATTTGTTGAGAGTCACAGCTGAAGGGGCCCTAGCAAACTTCCAACTACCAGCAAATTTCCAGCTGCCTGCTGATTATTGGCTCACAGCGGACCCAGCAACATCTAGCTGATTGGCTCCTCTGCGGTGGTGCTCATTTGGGCTGTTTCCCTGCCCTTTCAGACCACAGAGCTGCTCATTGGGGTCTTTTTTGTCTTCAACCATGCGACACAGCCAATCGGCCTCAAGAGCAGGAGGATTGTGGGAGGTGGAGAGGCTTGTGGGTGTCAGAGAGACTGTACAAGGAAGCCAGTGGTGGCAGTTGGGCTCTGAGGGTTTTTCCTGAAGAGCTGTTTTATTTGGAGAGTGTGGTTCTAAAAATAAAGTTTGTTTCTTTTGAAAAGTGGCTCCTGAATCATGCCCAGCCAGAATGCAGCCTTTGGTGGCTCGCATGGGGAGCGACTGAGGGTAAGTGATAAGGTAAACTGCTCACCCCTGAGGGCAGGGCCAGAGGATGGGTAGCCAGTTTAAGATTCCTCTTTTGTTTTGCTTCACTTTTGTTTTAAGTTGCCTGTCCCTGGAGATGAGTGAGATGGAAAAAAATAAACAGCTCACATCTGAGAAAAAACAATTTACATCTGAGGAACAGATAGGGATTAAGGACGGATGCACATGTCAGGAGGATAGAAAGGCTATTATGACTTTTTGTTTTTTCCTTTTTATTTCATTCTGTCTCAGTTTTGTTTAACCTCATCTTGTTTGGTTGTATTATAGTAGAAATAAAGGATGAGAAATTAGTAAAAAAACAAACTGAAAGAGTGTTAAGTAAATTGTTAGAGGAAGGAAGCATCTTAGAAAAATCAAGAACAGTCAGGGCACTCGTTGATACAATACAAAAATGTAGCCCATGGCTTTTTAAGGAGGAATTGTTAAATATATCATAATGGAACCACCATGGTCAAGATTTAAAAAGAGTAGAAAAGAACAGCCCAGGGACTATGCCAGTTGGCACATTGCCATTGTGGACGTTCATATTGGTTTGCTTAGTCCAAAGCCTTCAGTTCAGACAAAGATAGAGGAACAAAGCTTAGAGCAGAAAAAGCCATCAGGGTAAAAGTTACAAAAGGAGACTGCTAATAACAACTTTCTATCACCAGAGGGCGTAAGTGTCCAACCAACAGCACCACCTCTACAGGAGACTGTTATTAACACCTTTCTATCACCAGAGGATGTAAATGTCCAACTAACAAGGCCACCTCCATATGCTGGGAGGCCCCCAACCCCCATAGTTGATAGTTCGGATTCTGAGACAGGATCTCAAGTATTAACATGCCCTGTATTTGAGGTAGGAGGGCAACGAATTCACCATGCTTTAAATTTCAAAATTTTAAAGCAGCTAAAGTAGGCTGTAACAACCTATGGTCCTCAAGCACACTTCATTGTAAGCTTGGTCGAATCCATTAACAACTTGAACATGATGCCAGCATATTGGGCTAGTATGTGTAAACCTGTGCTAAATGGAGTTCAATACCTGTTATAGAAGGTTGCCAATGAGGAATTTTGCAAGGAGATGGCTAGGCGAAATGCAGCAGCTGGTTATCCTCAGAGAAATCTAGATATGTTGTTAGGAAAGGGACCTTATGAGGATCAGCAGCAACAAATTGCGTATGATCCTGGCGTATATGCACAAATTGCTGTAGACGCGGTTAGGGCATGGAAGACTTTACACGGACATGGAGGTTTACAAGGTCAATTATCTAAGGTAATACAACGAGCTAATGAATCTTGCGCTGAATTTGTAGATAGGCTTATTCAAACAGCTACAGAGTTTTTGAGAATACAGAACAAGCAATGCCATTAATAAAACAACTGGCTTATGACCAAGTGAATCCTTGGTGCAGAGGTAACATGAGACCATGGAAACATGAAGATTTAAACACATATATTGAATTATGTAGAGACATTAATGAACAAGAGCAAGTCGTGGCAGCTGCAGTAAAACAGGCTTTAGATGCCAGAGACATTAATGAACAAGGGCGAATTGTGGCAGCTGCAGTAAAACAGGTTTCAGATGCCAAGCCAAGAACGTGCTACTATCGTGAACAAACAGAACTTTTTAAAAGGAATTGCCACATAGGAGGTTTTGACAAAACTAGGTATCCAAGGAGTAGAATACCGGGTATTTGCCCACGATGCCGAAGAGGCACACATTGGAATAATGAATGCCGTTCTCAAACCACCACAGAGGGTACTTCACTATCAAAAAATGAACAAGGACCAGATGTTTATTCATGATATCATGGAGAAAGGCATCAGGCTCAATTGCCAAAAATGGACAGTGGGGCCCAATGCTCTGGGGCCCCAAACCACAAATATATGGAGCACTGGGGGAACCCAGCAACCCCATCAAGGTAGTGCCCAGGACACATTGTCCATCATAACCCTCATCAGACAAACCAGAGAAACCGCAGGGTGTGGCATCTGTTCCTCCGCCAGATCAGTACTAAATAGAGATGGGTGTTCAAATCATTCCCACAGGGGTGAAAGGACCTCTTCCCAAAAGAACAGTAGGCTTATTATTGGGACGCAGCTCTTCTACTCTAAAAGGACTTATGATAAGTCCTGGGGTAATTGATCCCGATTATGAATGTGAATTAAAAATTATAGCCTGTTCTCCAAAGGGTATATCAGTAATTTCACCAGGAGATAGAATAGCACAGTTACTAATAATACCCAGACTAAATGATAAATTTTCCAGTAGTACTGTAGAATGAGGTTCCAAGAGATTAGGCTCCACAGGTGTAGATTGGGCTATGCTTTCTTTAAATTTAGATTCTCGCCCCATGCTAAAACTAAATATTCAAGGACATGAATTTAAGGGGCTACTGGATACAGGTGCAGACCTTAGCATCATCTCTCGGCAGCAATGGCCAAAATATTGTCCATTACAACAAGCCACTCAAACGCTTGGCGGCCTAGGAGTGGTGACTAATCCCCATAAGAGTGCAATGGTATTAGATTGGAAGGATCCTGAAGGATGTGAAGGAACTATACAGCCATATGTATTGGATCATCTTCCCGTAACTTTATGGGCATGAGATGTCATAGATCAATTACGTTTGACATTAACAAATAACATCAATCAAAATTCACCCACTATTATGGCTAGACAAGTTTTTAGGAAAGGAAAAAGATTAGAAAAACAAGAACAAGGTATAGCAGCACCAATACAAATAGATCAAGGAACAGATAGATATGGGTTGGATTTTCAGAAAGGGCCACTGAGACAATAAAAATTACTTGGAAATCAGAAAGACCAGCATGGGTTCCTCAGTGGCCCCTGACTAAAGAAAAGATACAAGCAGCCCATGACCTGGTCAAACAACAATTAGCGGAAGGACATATACAACCTACTGTGTCTCCCCATAATACTCCCATCTTTGTCCTCAAAAAGAAATCTGGTAAATGGAGATTATTGCAAGATTTAAGAGCCATTAATAATGAGATGGTTATTATGGGACCTGCTCAATCGGGGATTCCTCAATTGTCTTCTTTGCCAAAAACTTGGTATGTTTTCATAATAGATATTAAAGATTGTTTTTTTTTCAATTCCAATTCATCCAGAAGATAGTCCAAGTTTTGCATTTACTATCCCTGCACTGAATCATGAAGGTCCTGATCAGAGATATGAGTGGAAAGTACTCCCTCAAGGGATGGCTAACAGCCCAACTATGGGTCAAATTTATGTTAACAAAGTAATCCAGCCACATAGATATCAAAATCCTGAACTACAAATATTTCACTATACGAATGATGTATTATTAGCACACAAAGCTAAAAACCTATTGCTAGAATGTTATGCCACACTTACAAACTTATTAAAAAATTAAACCTAGAGATAGCAATAGATAAAATACAATTAAATTTTCCAATTAATTATTTAGGAATTCTATTATCCTCAGCCATGGTCAGTCCACCAAAAATTCAAATACGAGTAGATCAACTCAAATCAATTAATGACTTTCAAAAGTAATTAGGAGACATAAATTGGATAACGCCTTATCTAGGTATACAAACAGAAGATTTGGGACCTTTATTTGATATTCAAAAAGGTCCATAATATCCAAATTCACGGCGAATGTTAACGCCTGAAGCAAGAAAGGCATTAAAAATCATTGAAACATATATGGGAAAAATGCATTTGGATAGAGTTGATATAATTTTGCCTTTATTATTTATTTTACTACCAACAAAAAATATTCCTAAAGGAGTATTTTGGCAAGAAGGTACATTATTATGGATACATTTATCTTATTTTTGTAACACTATTATTACTAGGTATTCTGAGGCTGAGGGACAATTAATACTCATAGGAATAAAAGCAGCAAAGGGAGTGTGTGGAATTTCACCCAATAAAATTATTACTCCATATACTATGTATCAAATTGATGAATTAGCTAATGAGTTAAATACTTGGGCAATAATCATGTGCAAATCTAATGTTTCATTTGATAACCACTTACCATCTAATCTTTTATTGTCTTTTTGGTCATCGCATGCTGTAATTTTTCCAAAAATGCAAGAAAACACCTATCATGAATGCTCCAAATATATTCACTGATGGATCAAATAATGGTACAGCAACAATAGTTACACCTGATCAAACTTTTACATTTTTAGTACCCAAACAGTTAGCTCAAAATTTAGAGCTTAATGTAGTATTACAAGCTTTTGTGATGTTTAAAGATTCTGTATTTAATTTATTTTCTGATAGTCAGTAAATAGTTAATGCTATAGTATCCCTTGAAGATGCTGGTAGGTTTTCCCCTTCCTCTACTGTTTTCTCTTTGCTTTCCACTAATCAAAGTGTAATCTGGGACAGAAAAGATCCATTCTTTATAGGACATGTCAGGGCACATACAGGATTGCCTGGAGCCCTTAGTTTG
Organism: Callospermophilus lateralis; assembly: GCF_048772815.1. Taxonomy (NCBI): domain Eukaryota; kingdom Metazoa; phylum Chordata; class Mammalia; order Rodentia; family Sciuridae; genus Callospermophilus; species Callospermophilus lateralis. Next base: position 117,976,308 of record NC_135313.1, on the reverse strand, counting down.
GGCAATGATTTAGCAGATAAAACAACACATGACATACATACATATTTTCTCTACACTAGAAGAAGCTATAAATTTTCATAAAAAGTTCCATGTCAATGCTAATACTTTACAAATGCATTTTAAAATAACTAAGGATCAAGCTAGACAAATAATAAAACAATGTCAAAATTGTGTGAACTTTTTACCACAAGTTAATCTTGGAGTCAATTCTAGAGGATTGATACTTAACCATATTTGGCAGATGGACGTCACACACTTTCCAGAATTTGGAAAATTAAAATATTTTCATGTTACAGTTGATACTTCTTCTGGATTTTTGATGGGCTCCCTTCATGCCGGAAAAAAACTAAAGATGTTATAGCTCATTGCTTAAAAAATTTTGCCACTGTGGGCGTTCCAAAACAGTTAAAAACAGATAATGCCCCTGGTTATACTTCTAACTCTTTTAAACAATTTTGCTCATCATTTGGCATTACTCGTATAACAGGAATCCCATTCAATCCACAGGGACAAGGCATAGTTGAAAGAGCACATCAAACTATTAAAATGTACTTACTAAAGCAAAAAGACAGAATTGGGAAGGGGTATATATTCCCCAAAGATAAACTTAAAATAACCCTTTTTACTCTAAACTTTTTAAATTTGGATTCATCAGGACTTAGTGCTGCGGAAAGGCATATGTGTCCAAAAAATGTGCATAAGCCTAAGGTATTTTGGAAGGATATTCTAACAGGACAATGGAAAGGTCCGGACCCAGTAATTGTCTGCAGTCGGGGGTCTGTTTATGTTTCCACAGGAAGAACAGCAGCCGATTTGGATTCCAGAGAGATTAACTAAAGTGATTTCTATAGACCAAAAAAAAGATGATTTGGCTCAAATCCATAACAACTGATATCCAAAACTCCAATTTGACTATCCTTACATCTGCAACCGAACCAGGATGCTTTTTTCAATATCTATTTTATTATTGCCCTTTCCCACATCATGAAGTTCTATTTTTTTTTTTTTTTGAGCTCATACAGACCTAGGAAAATGTTTTGCTGATCAGTTCTATTTTTTGACTAGACAGTTTTTAAACATTCCAATGGTGATTTCACCTGTAAAATGTTATAAGGCCTTTACTATTATATTATATGTTGCATGTATTATTTTATGTGTGCACACTTGTGTTTTGTGTTATATGTTTGAATGTAAGTATGTCCATATATCATATATAATGAGCCCTCATGAAAAAATGCATACAATACATATATTTTTTTTATTCACATGATTTAAATGGCTTAATTTAAATTTGGTAATCAACTTTTCAGGGTTGTTTTAATATGTAAGCAAAAAGGGAGTTTAGCAGAACTGTTTGTTTACTTTCACCTTTCCTTTTTATTATATTTAATAATCCTCTTGAAGAAAATGTAAATTGTTAAGAAAATTGACTTTTAGTGCCTTCTGGAATGATACATAATTTTTTCTTTAGCCATTATTGCCAGAATTGCGATGTTCATCCCAGTGCTGGTGAAGACAAAGATAAAACCAATCTAAAGCTTCTGCAATAACCATCACTGAACTGCTTGCAGAACTTGCCTGGACTATGTATCAGTTGTATGCATTGTGAACTCACTGTATGCATTGTGAACTATCTGTTGGTTCAGCGACTTATGGTGGTGTTGGGGTATTTATACTGATTCTCTCATCGGTGGTACAATTTTTCCAAAAGGAGACATCCATTGGCTTGGTGTATCTTCCCAATTCTCACTTGATGGAGGTCAGGAACCTTACAGAGGAAGGCGAAAGACTTCATCTGCAAAGACTGCTTTTTTGGCCATTTTGGTTTTGGATGCACACATGGGATCTTTCTTTAGATCCATCAGGAGCTGAGAATTTAATCAACAGCCTCACACAGAGCTAAGAGGCCAATTCAGACACATTGCTTTTCAAAGCAATTAAGCAAAGAGCCACAGGTGATGTCCCTTCATTTCCATTTGAAAACTGTTTTCTTCAGTTTCACAAAGAGGAGGCCTGAGGCAAAGAACTTCCTGACATTCAGGGCAACAGAACAATAGGTAAGCAAAAGGCCCAAAGCAGGGTTTCTCCACTGAAACTTTACTGGTCACACTGATATCTGAGTTTTCTGAGATGCTCACCATTTTCTTCAGCTATCCAGAACATGGCCATGTCACAGAGCTTGGAGGTGGTATATATCTTGGACACAAAACCATGAGCCTCTTCTGGAGAGCGGCCAGAATTCAGGAAGAAAACAGCAACTTAGGAAATTAGCACGTGTTGCCCATCAATAAGGCAAGCCACAGTCCATTCATAAATTGGGCAGGATGAATGCTGGGAAGTTTTCTACTAGACAAGATACATCCATTGAATCATTCTCTTTTCTAATGTCTACAACCACGGACACAGTGGGATACACAGACATAGAAACACTCGCCTTGTCAAAAGACTTATTAAAAACAGTTAAACTCCAAACCAAACAAACCACTTTTCCTACATATTCTCAGAACATGAGACAAACCAAAAAACCCACACCAACACCCACAAAGGCACCTCCTTCCCCAAATGTGTCTGTGACTATCCGGAGTGTTCTATGACTGGTGGGCCAGACTATGTTCACCTGAAATGGCCTGTCCTGTATCAGAGAAGGTCTCCTTGGCCAACTCTGTGAAGTTGTCAGGAGCCAGCGATGAGCCTCTACCTGCTTGCTCAGGAAAGGCACCTCTTCAGAGCTTACCTGTTATTTGGCCATTCTCACATCAGTAGGTATCAAGAAAGAATTACTCTATCCTTGGAATATCCAAGCAAGTGAGACCACTGGGACTGAGACTGGGACTGGCTCTGGGAGACTGGCTTCCTGGATCCCAAGTCGAGAGAATTCCATCACCAAGGTAGTGAGGTAAGTCACTTCCTTCAGGAACTGAATGAGTTCACTGCCTTGGCAACCACTTTGTCCCAACAGTTGATTCCAAGTGTCCCATGAGATGGGGGCTGCCCCTGCTTCCTGTGACATTTTCACAAGTTAGAATGGTATATCAACCATAGGCACCCGGGAACAGCTCTCCACACAGGCCTGGTTTGGTCCATTTCTCTACATTAAGAAGAGAGAGGCTGATTCAGACACATCCCTTCATCCTGACCATGTTGTTTGCCATGGAAGATGACTTTTGCTCTCTCAGGTCTTTCATAGCTTCCTACAACTTATCCAAGGATCATTTCTGTATGAACATTCGGGGTTTTCAACAGGTGGAAGATTGCCAACATTCCTGTATTGAAATAACACCTCTTTCCCTGCTCTTCTGTAAAGTTTGATTGAGGGAAGAGTATATGATTAAGGTTGATAACAGGTTTGATTTGGGTGAGGAATCATGCTGAGGGTTGAATAATGGTATTGGGAACCTGCGATATTTACAACAATATATAGGTGAAATATAAGTATGAAAACAGAAATCTAGGTAAGATTCGAAGCCGAGAAGGGCATTGGGCAATTGATTGGGATACTTAGCGTTGAATTACGTTCTGAACAGGTGTCTCAGAAACATCGATATACTATGGCATAGGACCATGTACCTTGGATGATTGAATGTAGAAGAGAACATCCAGTCAAAAAGAAATAGTCGGTAGGATCAGGAGATAGTCAGTAGTTTTAGGAAGAAGAGTGAGTATAGGATATGCAACAAAAGTTCTTTAGCAATCGGGTTTTGGATAGAGAGTGAATGTAAATGTCAGCACATGTGAAGAGTCAGTAATGATGATGAACGGGGGAAAATATTTAGGAAATCTGATATAAATAGAGACATTAGAAAATCAGGCAAAGTATAAATTGAGTCATAGGATTAGACATTTTCAACAGGGTTGAGTTTGGATATATAATCTTAGAAAGAAACAAATATGTAGTCACGAATAGGATTGACATTTGAGAGCATTAGGCAACCTGGACATGGGTATTTTTAGTAATGTATAGGGGGTACAAAGGGGTGTACCCGGTGTCATAGAATATATTGATAATGCATTAATAGACCATCATATGAATAAATAATATAACTGGTTCCACTTTAAATAATGGATTGAATTCATATCTGAAAACATATAAGAAATTTTATACTGATATACAATCATTCATTCCAAGGAGTTATACATCTAATATTAATATTAGGGTTATGGTTTATCATGAAGGGTGTGTGAGTTTTGCTTCAAACGTGATTATGGAAATCGAAAATAATGTGTTTGGAAAGAAGTCTCATGAAAAGATCAGTAAAGAAACATGGAGGAATATATGTGCTCGTAAGCAGGAAGTGATTGAAAGTGAAACAAATACCTATAAATTTGCTAAATTGTGGATGAAATATATAACCTATGATGTGCATAAACTGAAGAAATAGAAATGTACCAGTGTTGGATAAAAATGAACATCAAAATTCACATCATGTCCCATAGGAATCTACTTGAATTGATGTTAAACTGGGTCAGTTACTGTATAAATGTTAGGATATGTATGCACCATTCAAAGAAGTTAGTTTTCAGTAGTAGGAAACAAATATGTATTTCAGGAGGATGAATATTTCTGAGAATAATCTTGTGAATAGTTGATTAGAAATCCACATACATGAACATAAATGAATTTCGGGAGTGTATAATAAGACGCATATATTTCATATTTGGAAAAATCTGGAGAATATATATATATACAAAACCCACACAGAGACATTAAAAAGTAGCAATATATATGCCAATTGAAATTCATCATGAAATATATATCCTCCACAGATAAAAGATATTCATTTTACTGAACATAGGTTTATGTATAATGTTGTTCATCAAGGATGCTCACCCATAAGTTGAATTTTAAGTTCCAACAGTGCTAAAGAGGAGTGATCTCTTTTCAAAATTTGTATCTTCCATGTCAGCCACCTCACAAAAATTTACGTGTGATACCAGTTAGGATTCTATATGTGCGTATAAAAATACATGTGCTGAATAGGCTAGAGAGAAAGGGAGACAGAAATTCACATATTTGTTAACTTTAGAAACACATGGAGAAATATTTCAATAAAAAAATGACTACATTTATAACTCCTGCCCTATATTATGCAAAATGCAAGTCCAAATATATACCCTACCTCCTCTGAACTGCTTGTATTTCTATTCTGTTTGGGTTATTTTTCTCCATCATATTAGGATTAGTAGTGAGAGTCTAGTAGGGTATGAGTTAGTGTCAGGGATTCAGTATTTGGTGTGGAAATTTGGAAAAAATATCCAATGTGTATGCAAATATGCGCTACACAAAAATCTTCCCACTTTCATCCAGAACAATGCCTTGACAATTGCTTCGCCCCAAGTAAGACACAATTAGAGGAAAAGAGTTAGAAAATCTGTGAATACATAACTGGAATGGAAAATGCTAAGGAGTTTACATCCTTGTAGGTGGTAGAGGAGTTTCCAAAAGTAAGAGACAGGGTAAAAACTACACAAACGTGGATCTCTACTGGCCTAAATACTTCTTGAGAAACTGCATCTGAGGTTGGGATCTTTAAATATATTTTGTTGTAGGGAGCTTTTGCTTCCTTTCTAGTGAGTCCATCAAAGATGGGTCTGCATCTATGTGTCACCTAGCAGAATTGGTTTCTGATTTTCCAATGAACATGGGGCAGGAGTGCTGAATTCTCTCGCAGCTCAAGACAGTGTCAGCAATAAGCTCCCTTGCCACTCATTTGCCTAAAGTCACGGTGGCCTGGACACCCTTCTTATGAACCATTAGTGATCAAATAGACCTGCCGTTAATACTGCTCTGCTTCTACAATTCGAAGCCTACTGGCTGTCAGGAATAGATTCTTTATTTGATTTGGAGTCATTAGAATACACAAGCACTTCTGCTGGGGTTTGAAGAACTCATTTGACCCAAAGGATCTCTATTCTCACTTGATGGAGGTCAGAAACCTAACAGAGGAAGGCAAGAGACTTCATCCACAATGACTCACCTTTTTGCCATTTTGGTTTTGAATGCACACATGGGATCTTTATTTAGATCCATGAGGTGCTGAGAATCTAAGCCACAGGCTCAAAAATGGCCAAGAGGCTGATTCAGACACATCCCTTTCCAAAGCAGTTAAGCAAAGAGCCACAGGTGATGCTCATTCATTTCCATTTGAAAACAGTTTTCTTCAGGCTTCAAAAAGGGGTGGCCTGAGTCAAAGACCTTCCTGACATTCAGTGCAATAGAACATTAGGTAAGCAAATGGTACAAAGCATGGTTTCACCACTGAGACTTTCCTGGTCACACTGATATCTGAGTTTTCTGAAATGCTCCCATTCCATTCAGCTATCCAGTACAGGGCCATGTGACAGAGCTTGGAGGTGTTACATATCTGGGACACAAAACCATGAGCCTATTCTGGAGAGTGGCCCGAATTCAGGAAGAAAACTGGAACTTAAAAAGATAGCAGGTGTTGCACATTAATAAGCCTGCCACACTCTATTCATAAATTTGGCAGGATGAATGCTGAAAAGCTGTCTAATTCACAGGAAACATCCATTGATGCATTCTCTTTCTAATGTCTACATCCACAGACAAAGTGTGATACACAGACATAGAAACAAACCCCTTGTCAAACAACATTCTAGAAACAGTCCAGTCCAAACCAAGCAAACCGACTTTCCAACCTATTCTCAGAACATGAGACAAAACCACAAACTCACACCCACACCCACACCCACAAAGGCACCTCCTTCCAACAAGTAGGTCTGTGTCTATCTGGAGTGTCTTCTGACTGGTGGGCCATACTATCTTCTCCTGAAATTGCCTGTCCTGTCTCAGATCTGGTCCCTTGGCCAACTCTCTGAGGTTGTCAGTAGCCAGTACCTGCTTTGTAAGGAGAGGCCCCTCTTCAGAGCTTTACTGTCATTTGTCCATCCTCAAATCAGTAGGTAGCAAGAATGACTGACCATATCCTTGTAAATCCAAACAATTGGGCACACTAAAACTGGGACTGGGGTTGGCTCTGGGTGCCTGGCTTCCTGGATCCCAAGTTCAGAGAGTTCCATCAACAAGGAAGTGAGGTGAGGTCTCTTCCTTCAGGAACTGAATGAGGTCACTGCTTTAGTAACCATATGTCCTAAGGGTTGCTTCCAAGAGACTCATGAGATGAAGGCTGCCGCCACTTCCTGTGAAACTTCCACAAGTTAGAATGGTATATCAACCATAGGCACCCTGGAACAGCTTTCCACACAGGCCTCGTTAGCTCCACCTTCTCTACGTTGAGAAGAGAGTGGCTCATTCAGACACACCCCTTCATCCTGATCAAGTTGATTTCCATGGATGATGACTTTTGCTCTCTCAGGTCCTCCATAGCTGCATACATCTTCTCCAGGGAAGATTTCTTCATGGACCTTTGAGCTTCTCAGCAGGTGGGAGATCCCTTACATTCCTGTATTGTAACACCAACTCTGTCCCTGCTCTTCTGTAAAGTTAGATTGAGGAAACAGTGTATGGTTAGGATTAATAACATGTTCAATTTGAGTTGGGAATCATTGTGCAGGATGAATAATGGTATTGGGAACCTGCGATATTTACAAGAATATAGAGGTGAAATATAACTATGAAAACAGAAATCTAGGTAAGATTTGAAGCCCAGAAGGGCATTTGGCCCTTGATGGGGATACTTAGCTTTGAATTACGTTCTGCACAGATGTCTCAGATAAATTGATGTACAATGGCATAGAAGCATTTACCTTGGATTATTGAATGTAGCAGAGAACATCCAGTCAAACAGGGATAGTCGGTAGGATTAGGAAGGTAGTCGGTTGAATTTGCAAGAACAGTGAGTATAGGATTTGGACCAAAAGTTCTTTAGCAATAGGGTTTCAGGTAGAGAATTAGTGTAAATGTCAGCACGTGTGAAGATTCAGTCACAATGATTAACTGGTGGAAATATGTATGAAAGCAGATATCAAAAGAGACATTAGGAATCAGGCAAAGAATAAAATGAATGATAGGACTGGACATTTTCAACAGGCTTGATTGAATATATAATCTTAGAAAGAAACAAATATTTAGTCACCAATAGGATTGACTTTTGAGAGCATTAGACAACATGAACGTGGATGTTTTTAGTAATCCATGCTCACTTTCCATTTAGGTTTTGGTACAAGCATAAGTGTGACCTTTGCATTTAGTGTCCAGAATATTACTGTGATTAAATATATATGTAGATAAGGTGACATGAGTTTTTCTTCCACCATTTCTGGTAGCAATATTTTGAAGACCTATAAATTAGTATTGGTGGTACAAATAGGTTTACTCAGTGTCTATGAATATAGAAATAATGCATGAATATACCATTCTGTAAATAAATAATATAACTGATTCCAACTTTAAATAATGGATTGAATTGATATCTGAAAATATACAGGAAATCTTATGTTGATATACATACATTCATTCCAATGAGTTATACATCTAATAGTAATATTAGAGTTATGGTTTATCAGGAAGAGTGTGTGAGCTTTGCTATTATGGATGTAGGGACGCGCGAGCCAGATGCAGGTTGGCTAGCCTAGATAACTATGTTTACCCAACAGACTATCAAAGCCACAAACAGCCACGGCTGTGTGAGGTAAAATCCGACTTCTTCTGTAAGTCATGGTGATATGAGCATATAGGGCCTTACTGGTGGAACCCAAACTCCTCATCCAATTCAGTACACAGCATTGGCCATATTACCAATTAGACAACCAAAACTGATGGCCCCCAGAGGGGTCTCTAGATCCTCAAATTCTGCGTGACCTTTTCAACTTCAGCAAGTGCTCTAAAGGGTGGAAGAAAATTCCCCTATGAGGGGCCTTTTCCCTCCTTCGCTCACATCCTGAACTATGCTTTTACAACAGATCCTCACCCTCTGCCTTCTGCTACAGACCTTCTTCTGTCAATCCCACCTCAGGAACATGATTTCTCCCCTCCAATTACTAGATCAAATACCCAAACCATCGCCGGTTCTCAGACCATTGCCCCCTTGCTGAGGTAGCAGGTACTGAGGTACCCTTCCAATCACTCACTCCTCTCTTCTCCTGTCAGTTTCCGCCCCGTGTCCCAACAGGTCCTCTTACCAGCTAACCCAAAGCTCAAACCAGTTGAGGAGATCCCTCAGACCCCTATCCAAGATGTAATGAAAATGGCCTTTAAGGTTGGTTGGTCAACACTGAAAACAGGTTACTTAGAATATAAAGTCCCTCATACGCTTTTTTGGGATTCTCAATCACATCTTCCCCTCTGCTCTACCTGTTCTACTGCTCAAGTTTTTCTTGCTAGAAAAATACCAATCCCCTTTCCCATTATTCTTTTACATCTCTCCTTCCTCATTCTCAGATCCACACAGCTGCTCTCACCCCCTGCCTTCCACGTCTTCCTCCTCTGTACCAGGACCACAGAAAAGTCTTAACTGACCTTCTCCAGAAGTCTTCACCATGGTTGACTTTAGGACATTCAGCAAAAGAGTCCCTATAAAAGAGTTCAATGTAGATAAACTTCCACTTTTCTTGTTGCCGTATTCTACTTGCCACAGGCTGGAAAAATCAGCACTCCTAAGCTAGACACCCCCTTACTAGTTTTTCACAAAATATGTGAACAAGGCCTCTGGCCTTGAGGTGGGGCCTCACAGAGATGGCTACATTTCTAAGATAAATATGTTACTAACTGGGCTCCATGGCAACAGCTGTCAGGGAGAAAAAAAAAGAGAGAAGACAAAAGCTCTCCCCCTCAAAGGTGTCCTTAAAAAGTTAACTTGCCGAGAACAGAGGACATAAACAGAAACAAAAACTGCTTTATGTGAACTTCTGCAGACTGTGTACTTCTGAGCCCCTTCCCTTACATGTTGGGTACAAAATTGTGAAACTGCCTAAACTTGGGATTCAGGGGCTTAATTGATTACAACAGAAGAAATGCCCTCCAAATCCGTTTGCAACCCAATAGGACTGATTGCCAAGCTTCGGTGCTATCTCAAGTGCCTTGCCTTTCCCTTCCATACAACAGTATAATTCTATATACTTGAACATTGTTTATGTTTTTATAAAATGGTCAACAGATGATTAATTCTGTAATGGTGCAGATTTTTCCCAGAGTGCTCTATCATGACGCAAGTTTATTTAAAAATCAAATGGGGGGAACATACAACCCGGTTCCGCCGGGAATCTGTATCCCTCACTTTAGCCATCCTATTACGAATAGGAGTTGCTGCAGGGGTGGGCACAGCAACCACTTCCCTACTCCATGGTACACAATAAATCACCCAATTAGAAGCAGCAATAGACCCAAACTTAAAGATATTAAAAACCTCCATCACAGCCTTACAGGAATCTTTAACCTCTCTCTCTGAAGTAGTTTTACAGAACAGTCGAGGGTTGGACCTCCTCTTCATGAGAGAAGGGGCCTTTGTGCTCCATTGAGGGACGAATGTTATTTTTATGCCGACAATACTAGATTTGTAAAAGAATCTATGAGTAAATTAAGAAAACACCTTGAAGAGCGTCAACGAGAGACAGAGGCCGAAAAAGTGTGGTTTGAGTCTTGGTTCACACAGTCCCCGTGGTTAACTACGCTTTTATCAGCCTTGGCCTTTCCATTAATAATCGTAATATTTTTGCTAACTTTAGGGCCCTGTTAGCTCAACCATGTAGTTTCCTTTCTCTAAGCTCAAATTAGACAAGTTAAACTTATGGAAATCAGACAAAAATATACCCCACTAGCAGACATAAAATGTGACACCCCCCAATGATCACTTTTATGATTAAAAATAACCAGAACAAGATGTGGGGAATGAAAGGTTAATAAAATAGGTACTTGTCACTTCCTGTTCTTCCTGTATGCTTAACAAAACACTGTTGAAATCTTGAGAACTGTTTGCTAATCTTGTTCCCAGAATGTGCTGTCCCCAACTGCCAAACTGCAGAATGTGCTCCCTCACACATTTGCAAGCAAACTGCCCACTCGCCCTGACCTATCAATAAACTTCACTCCCTGCCCTCTCCAAAGAAAGTATATAAGCTCTGCTTAAGCTGTTCTCAGGGCTCTCTGCTAAATTCAAGTTACCTCTGAGCTGCAGCATGATGGACCCCCAATAAACTTTTTGCTGTTACATGAGACAGTCTCTTGGTGGTTACTTCCTCCGACGCTCGCCCGACCTTAACATTGGTACAATCATAAGTGTGACCTTTGCTTTTTGTGTCCAGAATATTAATGTGATAAAATGTACATGTACATCAGGTGACATGAGTATTTCTTCCACCATTTCTGGGAGTAATATTTTGAAGATGTACAAATTAGTATTGGGGGTATAAAGACGTGTACCCTGCGTCTATGAATATAGAGGTAATGTATGAATAGACAATACTGTGTATAAATGATATAACTAGTTCCACTTTAAATAATGGATTGAATTGATATCTGAAAATATATAAGAAATTATATATTTATATACAATCATTAATTCCAACCAGTTATACATCTAATGGTAATATTAGGGTTATGGTTCATCAAGTAGGGTGTGTGAGATTTGCTTCAAAATTATTTATGGAAATCGAAAATAAGTCACATATATTTCGTATTTTGAAAAATCTGGAGAGTGTATATATATATACATATACAAACACACACAGATATTAAAAAGTAGCAGTATATACCAATTGAAATTCACCATGAAATATATATCATCCACAGATCAAAAATATTCATTGTACTGAACATGGATTTACGTATAATATTGTTCAGCTAGGAAGCTCACCCAAAGGTTGAATTTTCAGTTCCTACAGCATTTAGGAGGAGTGATCTTTTCTCACAATTTGTATCTGCCATGTCTGCCACCACACAATAATGTACATGTCGTACCAGGTAGGATTCTACATGTGCTTAAAAAAATACATATGCTGAATAGGCTTCAGTAAAAGGGAGATAGAAATTCACATATTTGTTAACTTTAAAAACACATTGAGAACTTTTTCAACAAAAAATTGACTAGATGTATAACTCCTACCCTATATAATGCAAAAGGCAAGTGCAACTATACACCATGCCTCTACTGAACTGCTTGTGTTTCAATTCTGTTTGGGGTATTTTTCTCCATAATATTAGGATTAGTAGTCAGAGTCTAGTAAGTTATGGGGTAGTGTCCGAGATTAAGTATTTTGAATGGAAAATTGGAAGATGAATCCAATGTGTATGTAAATATGTGCTACAAAAAATCCTCCCACTCTCATCCAGAATAATTCCTTGACATTACCTTCACCCCAAGTATGACACAATTAGAGGAGAAGAGATATAGAATCTCTGAATACATATCTGGAATGGAAATTGCTCAGGAGTTTACAACTTTGGAGGTGGTGGAGGCGTTTCTAAAAGTAAGGGACAGGGTATTACTCCACAATCATGGAGCTCTGCTGGCCTAAAGACTTCTTGAGAAATGGCCTCTGAGGTTGGGCACTTGAAATATATGTTGTTGTCAGGAGCTTTATCTTCCTTTGTAGTGAGACCATCAAAGCTGGGTCTGCATCTATGTGACCTGGAGGAAATGCTCTCTTATATTCCAATGAACATTAGTCAGCAGTGATGAATTCTCTCTTTGTACGTAAAATGTGGGCACTGGGGTCTAAGTGTCTCCCCGTGTGGACTGTGAAGGTATTTGTTCATCTTCCACTTTTCGTGGTGTTTCTTGCTGCTGCACTGTTAGTTTGGTATTTGCTTCACGAAATACAAAAAGTTTTACTGGGACACGGTGCTGGAGGGATTTCTGTCACGTGTGGTGGGTCAGGGTCTGCAGGAGAATGCACCAACCAGGCTTCTATCCCACATTGCTTGCCCACTTGACCATAGCAACCTGATTCTGAACATTGCCCTGAAACTTCTCCATATAACAAGACGCCTTTACATACAAGGGTCTGCTGGCTGCACCATATCAGTCACAAGCCATTTGGAAGCCAATGGCAGATCCACGTGACCTCATCACAGATGTTTTATCACACGTCTGCACACCACTGATCTAGGACCACTAATCAGCAGGCTCCAACTTACTGACATCTCTGTTCTACACCATTTTCATGAAACCAAGTCAATCAAGGCACTGTCCGTTACACTCATGATCAGAAACAGAACATCAAAGGTTCTTCAGTGCTACCTGGTCATGGAAGTTTCAAAAATGTCATGTTATTTATGTAGCCATTTTTCAAGGATGAAGTTGGAGGCACTGTGAGTTTCAATTCATTCAGGAACCATTAAATGTTGAGGAAGATCATTTCGATGAAAGCTCTGGAGAACTCTCACAGGCAAGCCTTCCCAAAGAGTGGCCAAAAGGTTACATGAAGCCAGGACCATAGAGGTGTACAATGTTAAGTCCATGTGTGTTTTGACTATCAACTATGGCTGCCAAGTCTTTCAAATAAAATCATATAAAATCATGGCTGAGATTCCCTGTGCTCTGTGGAAAGCAAACCTGGGCCTAGATCTGAGTTTCCAAGGGCGACTCTCATGCGTGGCCTCCTAAAATCCCAACACAATTCATGGCAATACTACTCTGAGGTCAATTCCAGAAATCAGTCCCTAAGGGGAATCACACCAGAGTGTAAATCCAGTTGGCCCAGTCATCTCTGCCAACCGCCAAACAAATTATCACAATTAAAACCAAAACACTCCCACATAGCCCTCATATTTTTTCATATAGACACTCATCATAACCTCTGGCTGGAGGTTTCCATGAGGGGCACATCCAAAGACAGTATCCAAAATAAGCTCCCTTGCCGCTCATTTGCCTAACGTCATTTTGGCCAGGACACCCTTCCTGTGAACCAGGAGTGATCAAATAAGCCTGCCGTTAATACTGCTCTGCTTCTCCAATTTGAGGCCTACTGACTTACAGGTATAGATTCTTTATGTTATTTGGAGTCATGAGGAAACCCAAGCACCTCTGCAGGGCTTTGAAGAATTGTTTTTACCCAAAGGATCCCTATTCTCAATTGATTGAGGTCAGAAACTTTAGAGAGGAAGGCAAAAGACTTCATCCACAATGACTGCTCTTTTGGCCATTTTGGTTTGGGATGCACACATGGGATCTTTATTTAGATCCATCTGGTGCTGACAATCTAAGCCACAACCTCACAGAGGGCCAAGATGCTGATTCAGACACATCCCTTTCCAAAGCATTTAAGCAAAGAGCCACAGGTGATGTCCATTCATTTTTATTTGAAATCTATTTTCTTCAGCCTTCACAAAGTGTGGCCTGAGGCAAAGACCTTCCTGACATTCAGGGCAACAGAAGAACAGGTAGGCAAAAGAACCAAAGCAGGGTTTCTCCACTGAGACATTCCTGGTCACACTGATATCTGAGTTTTCTGAGATGCTCCCATTACCTTCAGCTATTCAGTACATGGCCATTTCATTGAGCTTGGAAGTGGTTCATATCTTGGACAAAAAACCATGAGCCTATTCTGGAGAGTTACCAGAATTCAGGAAGAAAATTGGAACTTAGGAAGACAGTAGGTGTTGCCCATCTATAAGGCAAGCTGCAGTCCATTCATAAATTGGGCAGGATGAATCCTAGGAGCTTTCTACTATACATGAAAAATCCATTGATGCATTCTCTTTTCTAATGTCTACAACCTCGAACACAGTGGGATACACCGACATAGAAACACTCGCCTTGTCAAATGACATACAAGAAACAGTCCACTCTAAACCAAACAAACCGACTTTCCTACCTATTCTCAGAACATGAGATAAAACCACATACTCATACGCACACCCAAAAAGGCACCTCCTTCCCCCAAGGAGGTCTGTGACTATAGGGAGTGTCCTCTGACATGTGGGCCATACTATGTTCACCCAAAATGGCATTTACTGTCTCAGATCTTGACTCCTTGTCCAACTCTGTGAAACTGTAAGGAATCAGTGGTGAGCAACTACCTGCTTTCCCAGGAAAGGCTCCTCTTCAGAGCTCTCCTGGCATTTGGCCATCCTCACTTCAGTAGTTTCCAAGAAGCCTGACCCTGTCCTTGGTAAATCCAAACAAATGAGCCCACTGGGTGTGGGACTGGGACTGTCTCTGTGTGCCTGGCTTCCTGGATCCCAAGTTCAGAGAGTTCCATCACCAAGAACGTTAGGTAGGTGAATTCCTTCAGGAACTGAATGAGGTCACTGCCTTGACAACCATTTTGTCCTAACAGTTGCTTCCAAGGGTCCCATGAGATAGAGGCTGCCCCTACTTCCTGTGACACTTTCACAAGTTAGAATGGTATATCAACCACAGGCACCCGGGAACAGGTCTCCACACAAGCATGGTTTGGTCCATGTTCTCTACATTAAGAAGAGAGAGAGGCTGATTCAGACACATCCCCTCATCCTGACCAGGGTGTTTGCAATGGAAGATGATTTTGCTCTCTTAGGTTCTTTGTAGCTGCCTACATCTTATTAAGGGATCATTTCTGCATGAATCTTTGAGATTCTCAGCAGGTGGAAAATCCCCTATATTCCTATATTATAAGACCAACTCTGTCCCTGCTCTTATGTAAAGTTAGATTGAGGTAAGAATGTATGGTTAGGGTTAATAACAGGTTCGATTTGGGTTAGGAATTATTCTGCGAAATGAATAATGGTATTGGGAACCTGTGATATTTACAACAATATACAGGTGAAATATAGGTTTGAAAACAGAAATCTAGGTAAAATTTGAAGCCTAGTAAGGTATTAGGACCTTGACTGGGATACTTAGCTTTGAATTATATTCTGCACAGATATCTCAGATAAATCGAGATACAATGGCATAGGACGTTTTACCTTGGATGATTGAATGTTTAAGAGAACATCCAGTCAAAAAGGGATAGTAGGTAGGATTAGGAAGATAGTTGGTACGTTTAGAAAGAAGAGTGAGTATAGGAGTGGGACCAAAAGTTCTTTAGCAATAGGGTTTTGGGTAGAGAGTGAATGTAAATGTCAGACCATGTGAAGAGTCAGTCAAAATAATGAACTGGAATAATATTTACGGAAGAAGATATCAATAGAGACATTAGGAAATCAGGCAAAGTATAAAGTGAGTGATAGGATTAGACAGTTTCAACAGGGTTGAAGTTGAATATATAGTCTTAGGAAGAAACAAATATATAGTCACCAATAGGATTGACATTTGAGAGCATTAGGCATTCTGGACATGGATGTTTTTAGTAATCCATTGCTCACTTTCCATTTAGGCTTTGGTACAATCATAAGTGTGACCTCTGCTTTTTGTGTCCAGAATATTACTGTGATAAAATGCATATGTAGATCAGGTGACATGCGTATTTCTTCCACCATTTCTGGGAGCAGCATTTTGAAGATGAATAAATTAGTATTGGGGTTACAAATAGATGTACCTTGTGTCTATGAATATAGAGATAATGCATGAATAGACCATACTTTGAATAAATAATATAACTGGTTCCAACATTAAATAATGGATTGAATTTGTATCTGAAAATATACACTAACTCTTCTGTTAATATACAATCATTCGTTCCAACCAGTTATACATTTAATGGTAATATTAGGGTTATGGTTTATCATGAAGAGTGTGCGAGTTTTGCTTCAGAATGATTATGGAAGTCGAAAATAACGTGTTTGGAAAGAAGTGTCATGAAAAGACCAGTCAAGAAACATGGAGGAATACATGTATTCTGAAGCAGGAAATGATTGAAAGTGAATCAAATGCCTATAAATCTGTGAACTTGTGGATAGAATATGTATCCTATGGTGTTCATAAACTGAAGAAATAGTAATTTACAAGTGTTGAATCAAATGAACTTCAAAATACACATTCTGTCCCATAGGAATCTACTTGCATTGATGTTAAACTGGGTCAGTTACTGTACAAATATTAGGATTTTAAGCACCATTCACTGAAGTTAGTTTTCAGTACTAGGAAACAAATATGTACTTCAGGTGCATGAATATTTCTGAGAATAATCTTGTGAAAAGTTGATTATAAATCCACATACATGAACATGAATGAATTTAGGTAGTGTACATAAGACATATATTTTATATTTTGAAAAATTTGCAGAGAATATATATATATATATATATATATATATATATATATATATATATATATAACACAACCACAGACAATTAAAAGTAGCAATATAAATGCAAATTGAAATTCATCATGAAATATGTATCAACCAGAGATGCAAAAAATATTTATTTTACTGAACATGGATTTATGTACAATGTGGGTAAACTAGGAGGCTCACCCATAGTTTGAATTTTCAGTTCCAACAGCGTTTAGGACAAGTGATCTCTTCTCACAATTTGTATCTGCCATGTCAGCTCACCTCACAAGAATATACGTGTGATACAAGCTAGGATTCAATATGTGCATATAGAAATACATGTGCTGAATAGGCTACAGAGAAAGGGAAACAGGTATTCACATATTTGTTAACTTTAAAAACACATGGAGAACTATTTCAATTAAAAATTAACTAGATTTATAACACCTACGCTCTATCATGCAAAAGGCAAGTCCAACTATACACCATGCCTCATCTGAACTGCTTGTATTTCTATTCTGTTTGGGTTATTTTTCTCCATCATATTAGGATTAGTAGTCATAGTCAAGTAGGTTATGGTTTAGTGTCAGGTGTCCTGGCCGGCAGGACACATCAACCTAGGCATTGAACCTAGTTGGGGAGGAATGAAGGGACAAGAGACATGAGAGATGACAGCAAGATAGGAGTTCTGATCATGCTGCAAACTTTTATTGTTCTCACAGTGTATTTATATGCTGCGGATGGGAAAGCTCTCTCTTCAGTTGTTGCTGGATGTCTTCACAGGGTGAGATAACCTCAGGATATTTCAGGAAGACAGATGGCCGCAGGATGTCTCAGGGAGATAGATGGCTGCGGGATATCTCTCAGGCAGGATGTCCCCCAGGGGGCTGTTTTGTGTAACTGTCAGGCTATTCTTTGAAGGAGAACTTCCTTCTAGCTTCTGACCTCTCCCCCTTTCTTATATAAAATATTTGACCATACCTTATCGGCCAATGTTTTATTGGGTGATAGAGGGTCTGTTTCTCTAGGAGGCCTTAGAATATCTCTTGATCCTAGCCAGCATGTTTACTAGGAGATTTCGTGGTGGCCTTGGCATGTTTTTGGAGGAGACGGCTTTCAGGGGGAAGCATACCAACAGCCATGAACCAGAGCGTGTCACTCAGAGGTCTTGTGTTTTGAGATCCGTGGATCCATTCTCCTGCAGTCCTTCCTGCACCCTCCATTATTATGGCCTAATGTCCTCAGTCCATGGGTGCGTCCTCCCCCAAGTGGAGGGGCCAATGGAAAACAAACCCTTATGGCAATGGAGAAGATGGTTGGTAAGAGCTGTTACTTAGATTTTCATGTAAGAAAGAGTGATCTGTGGGGATGTAAACTTAAGAAATAAGCCTCTGAGAAGGGTAGAACATCCTTTTAAATGTTGGCAGTGCGGTCTTCCATCTCCAGACGATGATAGTGGATCTGAATGGGCTTAGAGGCCAAACTATTAATCTGTTCTTTAGTAAATTTTACCAGCCTGTTTATAATGCAGGGTCCTATGGACACCATTAAAAGTACACCCAACAAATGGCCTAATCAGGGAAGAAGGTAAGGTAGAATTCCATTAAGCCCTGTCCAGAGCGGATTTTCAAATAGTTCCCTTCGTCTCTTTTCTAGATCTTCTTGAAGCTGCTTAATTTTAGTGCATACTATGCCTGACTTATTGACAGAAAAGCAGCATCTTTCCCCTAAGGCCAAGCAAATACCTCCCTGGTTTGCTCTCAGCAAATCTAAGCCTCGTCTGTTTTGAAGGAACACATCTGCCAGGGAGTCTATTTGTTCGTGCAAATCTTTAATGTTTTCTGATAGAGTTTGTAATCTTTTATAAGTTGTTGAGACAGGCGATGGTAAGAGTGTATAGCCGTGCTGAAGCCAGTGTGCCTTTGCCCACAGCAGCTCTTATTCCAAGGTTGGCAATGAGTGGTAAGGCCTGTATTGCCCGCCTGTGTCTTTTGACTTAGGTGTCTTGGCTAGGAATGGGTAGAGGTTCGTCTCATGGGACAATAGTTATATCAGAGAGTAATAAGGTAAGAACACAGCCAACGGTCCAATTTGCTGGAAGCCTGGGGAAGGCCAAATTTCCTCCACACATAAAAACTGTGCCATTGGGGGAACAAAGAGATGGGGTGGGTGAGGAACAATTTTGTACGGTTGAGCAATTTCCAAAAGAAGAAACTCCAACATCAATATCATAGTTATTATTCTGCATTGCACCTAAAAGACATAATGTAAAAATAGCTATGGGCTGTACTTTAAAAGGAAATCCGTGTTGGCATGTATTATCATTGTCTATGATAGAATTAATAGGAACTGCCATAGGCATGATTGCCCCTGTTGTCATGCAGAGCCAGCAATCACCAGCAAGGTTGGGGTTGGAATTATTAAGCAAGGAGAAGGTAGTTTCCAAAAATTCTAATGTATTGGTATCGAAACCTGGGAGCTGAGATTTAGGCTACATTAAGGGATGATATGTGAGCTCAGGGATTTGGGGTTTCAAAAGTTTGATTATCTGAGGTGCTTGACAGCATCAGTGGTTCCTCCATCATGAAAGAACCCTGTAGGGGCCTTAATGGACCAGCAGGAGGGTTTCCCCACAGTGCTTTTGCACCCAGCTGACTGTAGCTTGGTGTATTTGCCTTCTCCTCCCTGGTCAACGAGAACGGGGGTATAATGAATAGTGGTCCCCCCTGCTGCATGAGTTTTAGTTAGGGAGGCTTCAAAAAATTGTTCTCCCTGCTTGGTAACACAAATTGAGGGTGACACATAACAAGAGTCATGCATAGCCTGGGTATGCGTACAGGTTGCAGAACAATTTTGGAGAGCTTTACTTGTACTTCAGGGAATAATCTTTGGCTTGTTAACACATACCCATTATGGCTAATGAACTTCTCCGAGTTTATGGTCAACGTCGGCACGGAGGTAAGCCATTTTATTCACGAAGTCAGCAGTCTGGGTACAGCTAGTGGGAGCCTGAGTCCAAGATCCTAACATGCATTTGCAGGGGGCGCCAAAAACGTACTCCATGATGTTGGAAGGTGGAGGACCAAGGCCTCCATGTACAAACGTGTTCAGTAGAAGTGCCTTAAGCAGGATCCTCACACAAATTGTTGGCTGCATTTGAAAAAGAGGAAAATTTGTCCTCAGGGAAAGGGCCTCCATCCCTGTGTGGAGGTAAGTCATTAACCTGTTTAACCAGGCGTTCTGTTAAATATCTTGGGGCTGCTTGCTCTTGGTCCAAAACACAAGCTAAGCCTCGTCCCCAGATGAGTACAGGAAGTGGGCCTTTCCATTTATTTGTAAGGGGATTGCGCCACATAACAGGTGGACGAACAGAATTGGATGAGGGATGCCAGTGTCTGTCTGCGGCCGAATGGTCTTCACTGTCTAGGGTAAGAAAAATAAGGACAAATAATGCATGGTGAAGGCAAAGCCTGGGAGTGGTAAATACAAAGGCGGAAGCCTTAAAGTGGGTTAGCCAAGTCTTTAAGGTAAGGTGGGCACGTTCCACGATGCCTTGGCCCTGAGGGTTGTATGGAATTCCAGTAGTATGACAAATTTGCAAGGTAGCACAAAACTGTTTAAACTTGGCACTGATATATGCAGGACCATTATCTGTTTTAATATGTGTTGGTTTACCCATTACGGAAAAGGCTGAAACAAGATGAGAAAGGACATCTTTGGTAGCCTCTCCAGAATGTGGTGATGCAAAAATAAAGTCGCTGAAGGTATCTATAGAAACGTGTATACATTTGGTTTTTCGAAATTCAGGAAAATGAGTAACATCCATTTGCCAAAACTGATTGGGCAGTAATCCTCGGGGTTTAACTCCCAAGTGTTGAATGGGGAGGGAGACAGCGCAACCAGGGCATGCTTTTACTATCTCTCGTGCCTGTTGCCTGGTAATTTTACAAAGTAATAGAAGGCTCTGGGAATTTAGATGGTGAAGTTTGTGTAACTCCGTGACCTTTTGAATGGAGCCAACAAAAAAAAAATGGAAAGATGGAACAAGTTGCTGCATCAGCTTGGGCATTACCTTGTGTTAGAGGGCTGGGAAGATCAGAGTGTGCCCTGATGTGTCCTAAGAAAAATGGGTGTTGTCTGGCCTGAATTAGCTTCTGAAACTGGTGAAACAGAAAGGCCACATTGGAAGAAGCCTTCATGGTTGGTGAGATCTCCATCAGGGGAACAGAATGAGCAATGTAGGCACTGTCTGCATAAATATTAACAGGATTATCAAAAAATGTTATAAAAACTTGTGTTATGGCAAACAATTCCACAAACTGTGTTGACTGATAGACAGTATCAAAGGTGGTAGGCTGGATATTGAAAACAAAAACTGCATGGCCATTACTGGAACAGTCTGTAAAGACTGTAAGGGCTTGAGGAATGGGAGCCTTTTGAGTAATTTTGGGAAAAATAAATAGATGTAACTGGACAAAATGTAAAAGGGGGTAATTGGAGAGGTGGTTATCAATTGTTCCCAAAAAGCCTGATAGGGCAATACTTCATTCTTCCCCTGACTGTAGTAAAAATTGGGTTTGGTTCTTAGTATATGGAATAAAATATTATCAGGGTCTTTGCCAAAATGTTTTTGAGAAAGCAAACGACCTTTAATAATAATAGAAGCTACCTGACCTAGATAAACAGTAATAACTTGGAGGATGTGGTGGGTAAATTAACCCAAAGCAAGGGGCAGCCTTTATTTTTAAACTGTGGTTCTCATTGCCAAAATATTCCTGTGGGTGTATGAGGAGTGTGTAAAATAACCAGAACCAGAGGAAGGTTATAAGAAATTTGTGTAACAAACTGTTGTGCAGTGGCTTCTGTGACTTGGTTAAATACATGTCATGCCTCGGGAGTAAGCTTTTGAGGGGAGGAGGGGTGGGAATCACCGCTCAAAATATCATTAAGTGGAAATAGTACACAAGTGGGTAATTTTAAATATGTTCTTAGCCATTGAATATCCCCCAGTAAGTTCTGAAAATTATTAAGGGTGTGAAGATGGTCCACACGTAGTTGTATTTTTGCAATTTGAATCTGATTATCTTGAATTTTAAGGCCCAAATAGGTATAAGGGTCCTGTGTTTGAAACTTATCAGGAGCTATTTGTAGTCCCAAGGTATGAGGATTTTGTAAAGGTCCAAGTAACAATTATTAAGGTCATGGGTGTTAGGTGCAGCAATTAACAAATCATCCATATAATGTAAAATATAAATTTGTGGCCATCACTCTCCACAGGGTCTACTGCTTGAGCAACGTATTTTTGGCAAAGAGTAGGGCTGTTGGCCATACCTTGGGGAAGAATTTCCATTGAAATCTCTGCATAGGGCCTTGAAAATTAATGCAAGGGACACTAAAGGCACAATAGTGTCTATCCTCAGGATGTAAAGGAATGGTAAAAAAGCAATCTTTTAAGTCAATTACCATTTTACGATAGTTTTTGGGAATAGCCACTGGTGTGGGAATGCCTGGCTGTAGTGCTCCCATCTGGCACATAACTTTGTTAATGGCACACAAATATTGTAAAAGACGCCACTTGCCTGATTTTTTCTTGATAACAAAAATAGGAGTATTCCATGGTGAGGTTGAGGGCTCTACATGGCCGGCTGCCAGCTGTTCCTGCACTAACATGTTTTTTTGGGTAAGGGGCCTTGATCCACCCACACAAGAGTCTGAGTCTCCCAAATAATTTTATCTCCATGGGATACAGGAGGGTCAGGGACCGACACTATGAAACCGAATACCCAAGTCCATATGTATTTGTTTTTTGTATGGGTTGTATAGGCTCAACCAGTCCTTGTCTCAGTCTCACAAGGCCTGTACCAGGGACAAAATTCATACGAAGCATTTGATGAGTCACCATGGAATTGGGACTGGCAAGATTAACTTCTATTTGACTCAAAATATCTCGGCCTCATAGGTTAACAGGGAGGTCAGGAACAACGAATGGAGTGACATTTCCCTTATTACCCTATTTATCAGTCCAGCTAAGAGCTATAGAGCTGACCAGAGGATTTTTTGTCTGTCCTATCCCTTTAAAGTCTGTCAAGGATGGGGTGAAAAGCCAACCTGATGGCCAGTATTATTGAGAAAAAATTGTGGCATCAGCTCCAATATCTAGAAATGTTTGGAATTCCTTTCCTTCATTAAGTAAGGTAAGGGTGGGTGTATTGTGAGAAATGGGCTGAACCCAATACACATCAGAGGATCCCAGGGAGGCAGTCCCCCGCAGTAGGTTTGTGTGGTGGAAGTGCTTCCTGAATCCAAGGGAAGGAGTATTAATTGTGCAAGTCTTGTTCCTGCGAGGATGGCCGCAACTCCCTTAATAGCTGTGGCCATTATTTTTATTTCTCCAGTGAAATCATTATCAATAATGCCAGAGAAGACGTGAACAACTTATAAGGTAGTAGAGGCTCTTCCAATAATAAGGGCACACCTATTAGAAGAAGGGGAACCCATTATTCCAGTGGATATTATCTGGGGCCCTTGCATTGAGTCTAATATTTTATCAGTGCAGACACAGAGGTCAAATCCTGCGCTGCCTGGGGTGGCTCCTTAGAGGGAGGCAATTGTGGAGTAGGATTTTGAGGTAGGTTGGAAGTTTGGGAGGGAACAAACCTTATTGCCCCTGGGTTTGTCCTGGGGGAGGTCGGGGCCAGGGGCTTGGCCCCATAGGGAGTTTCCTGAGAAGCAGGAAGAAGTAGCCTGTGCGAGGGCATTTGTCTTAGATCTACACTCACTGGCCCAGTGATGACCTTACCACATCTAGGGCAAAGGGTAGCTGGGGGTGTTTAGCCCCAGTTTGAGGAGACGCTATCCCTATGCTTTGTTTGCCTGTCGGACAATCGTGTGTAAAATGGCCAGGTTGTTTACAAGTAAAGCAAGTATGTGAGCCAGGATTGTTAAAGGCCTTGGTAAAGGTGGCACCTAGGTCGGGACCCATGGCATGGTCTGCTCCCACCCCTGCACAGAGTCTAATAAAATCAGAAAATTTCCCTTTATCCTTATGTGGTCGAAGAACATTCTGACATACTGGCTTGGCGTTTTCAAAGGCAAGATGTTTTACAAAGGTGCTTTCCCTTTTGCTTGGTCCAAGCAAGCGTTTCGCTGCTAGGTTAAGCCGGGGAACAAAGTCGCTATAAGGCTCCTCGCGCCCTTGTCGAATATTTGCCAGGGAAGTGTTAGCTGAGGCCTTATGAGGGAGGCGTCTCCAAACATGTAAGTCAGCAGTCTGAATCTGCACCAAAAGTCCAGGAGGGAAACGTGCCTGTTTAATTTTAGTGTCACAAAGTGCATTGCCCACTAGCTTAACATAAGTCCAGGATTTAGAGGAGGCCTAAATTAGTTAAATCTAACTAAAAAATTAGTTAAATTTTTTTGAGCAGTTTCCCGACAGTGCTCTTTGAAATCTGCATTCCATAACAGGAAGTCTCTGGCACTGAGGGTAGCTCAGGCTAGAAATTTCCAATCATTGGGAGTAAGCCATTGGCGCTGTGGCTTTCTAATAAAGCCAACGTTTAAGGCAGAGTGGGGCCATAGTGAACACAAGCCTTTTTCAGTTTTTCAAGAAAATGCAGGCTTAATTTTTTATAGACACTCTGGGTTCCTTCCTGCCAAGGGGTGAACTCCTCATCCTCTAAGTGCTGATCTCCTTCATCCATTTCCCCGCTTCCTCCTCTTGATCCTGTTGACCTCAGCCTGGGAAGGCTTATCTATCTGACTGCAGGTGACTGGGAAGGTGAGAACAGCCTGATGGAGCATCTTAGCCTTTCTATTAGACCGCTGTGGGCCAGTTTGCTTGACTCCGTGCCTAAGGCTAATGAGCAGAGCTCAGAGTCAAGGGATCTTATTTCTTTTAAAAGTTGGATCTGTTCCCGTCTATGTTGGAGAGACTCTCACAAGGGAGCCAGGTTAGGCAAGGGAAGTGGGGAAAAAATATCTGGGGGGGAGGCAGTTGGCCCCTGAATGGCCGAAGCACAAAAGGCAACAGGGATAAAGGAGGGAGGTGGATGTGTAAGTCCTGTAGGTTGTGGCAGGGTCCTGAGAGGTGGCAGGTCTTCTGAATGGTAGTGAGCTGCTTTCTTCTCCAAGCTAACCTCCTCCCTAGGGGTCAATGTGTCTTTGGGAATTAAAACTGGATAAAGGTGGTTGGTAACCATTGGAGCCTTATTCATTATGGCGGTATTTTGAGGGGGGACCAGGAAGGTTCCCAGGTACTGGGGAGACTGAGAAGGGTCTATGTCTATACTAACTGGTGGGCATGCCGAGGGGGAATGAGAGGTCTTTTGCATAGTCTCATCCCCAATCCTGACAAGTTTTAAGGTACCATTGTCAAAGGGTGAATTTTTAGAATTTCATTAATTAAGTTCAAGTAAGAAAAGGTGGGAACAGGGACCTCATCTCGGCCAAAGGAGTCATAATAATCTTTTAAACAGTCTCCTACTCTATGCCATCTTTTACCATCAATGGTAACTTCAAGGGGAAACCATGGACACAATTCTCCTATGTATGAAAAGAAAAATTTTAAGTCATTTTTCTAAACACGTGCCCCCCCATGTCTTGAAAGACTCCTTGAGGCCTGACAAAAACAAATCATGTCACGAAACTGCTTGTCCCATGGTGGGTCACTCACCGTGCGTCATCCCCACTCTCCTCCTGGATATGTCTCTCGGTGGTGTCTGCTGAGGCAATCACAAGCTCCGCTTGACCAAGTCTTCCAGGAGGATGGAATTACCCTTCAGTTAAAGGCTCGAGCCCTAGTCGGTGGGAACCAGATGTCTCGGCCGGCAGGACACATCAACGTTGGCAGCGAACATAGATGGGGAGGAATAAAGGGACAAGAGACATGAGAGATGACAGCAAGACAGAAGTTCTGATCAAGCTGCAAATTTTTATTGTTCACACAGGGGATTTATATGCTGGAGATGGAAAAGCTCTCTAATCTGCAGTTATTGGATGTCTTCACAAGGTGAGATAACCTCAGGATGTTTCAGGAAGACAGATGGCCACAGGAAGTCTCAGAGAGACAGATGGATACAGGATGTCTCCCAGGCAGGATGTCTCCCAGGGGGCTGTTTCTTGTAAGTGTCAGGCTATTCAATGAAGGAGAATTCCTTCTACGCCTGAAAGACAGGAATTCAGTATTTCGAATGGAAAATGGGTAAATGAATCCAATGTGTATGCAAACATGTACTTTCTTCAGGAAATGAATGAGGTCACTGCCCTGGCAACTACTTTGTCCTAACAGTTGCTTCCAAAGGTCCCATGAGATGGAGGCTGCTCCTACTTCCTGGGACACTATCACAAGTTAGAATGGTATATCAACCATAGGCACCAGGGAACTTCTCTCTACACAGGCCTGCTTGGTCCATCTTCTTTACATTAAGAAGAGAGAGGCTGATTCAGACACATCCTTTCATCCTGTCCAGGTTGTTTGACATGTAAGAAGACTTTTGCTCTCTCAGGTCCTTCATAGCTGCCTACAACTTCTGCAAGGATCATTTCTGCATGGACCTTTGAGGTTTTGAGCAGGTGGAAGATCCCCTACGTTCCTCTATTGTAAGACCAACTCTGTCCCTGCTCTTCTGTATAGTTAGATTGAGGGAACAGTGTATGGTTAGGGTTAACAACAGGTTCTATTTGGGTTAGAATTCATTTGTGGGATGAATAATGGTATTGGGAACCTGCGTTATTTAAAAGGTGAAATATAAGTATGAAAACCAAAATGTACATAAGTTTTGAAGCCCAGAAGGATATTGGGCCATTGAGTGGGATACTTAGCTTTGAATTATGTTCTGCACAGATGTCTCTGAAAAACCTATATGCAATATCATAGGACCTTGTGCCTTGGATGATTGAATGTGGAAGATAACATCCAGTCAAAAAGTGAGAGTCCGTAGGATTAGGAAGATAGTCGCTAGGTTTAGAAAGAAGAGTGAGTATAGGATTTGGAACAAAAGTGATTTATCAATAGGGTTTCGGTTAGAGAGTGAATGTAAATGTCAGCACATGTGAAGAGTCAGTCACATTGATGAACTCGGGAAAATATGTAGGAAAGCAAATATCAATAGAGACATTAGGAAATAAGACAAAGTATAAAGTGAGTGATAGGATTACATAATTTCAACAGGGTTGAGGTTGAATATATAAGCTAAGGAAGAAACAAATATATAGTCACCAATAGGATTGACATTTGAGATCATTAAGCAAAAAGGACATGGATGTTTTTAGTAATCCATGCTCACTTTCCATTTAGCTTTGGTACAATCATCAGTGTGATCTTTGCATTTTGTGTCCAGAATATTACTGTGATAAAATGTATATGTAGATCGGGTGACATGAGTATTTCTTCCACCATCTCTGGGAGCAATATTTTGAAGACGTATCAATTAGTATTGGGAGTACAAAGAGGTGTTACCTGTGTCTATGAATATAGAGATAATGCATAAATAGATCATACTGTGAATAAATAATATAACTACTTCAAACTTTAAATAATAGCTTTAATTGATATCTGAAAATATATAAGAAAACTTATATTAATATACAATCATTCATTCCAACCAGTAATACATCTAATGGTAATATTAGGGTTATGGTTTATCATGAAAACTGTGTGCGTTTTGCTTCAAAACTGATTATGGAAATAAAAAAAAATGTGTTTGGAAAGAAGTCTCATGAAAAGAACAGTCAAGAAACATGGAGGTATACATGTGTTCTGAAGAAGGAAGTGATTGAAATAAAAAAAAATACCTATAAATTTGCGAACTTGGGGATGAAATACATATCCTATGATGTGCATACACTTAAGAAATAGTAAAGTATTAATGTTGAATAAAAATGAACGTCAAAATACACATAATGTCCCCTAGGAATATACTTGCATTGATGTTAAACTAAGTCAGTAAATGAAGAAATATTAGGATTTGCATGCCCCATTCACAGAAGTTAGTTTGCAGTACTAGAAAACAAATATGTATTTCAGGTCGATGAATAATTCTGAAAATACTCTTGTGAAAAGTTGATTATAAATCCACATACATGAATATGAATGAATTCAGGGAGTGTATAATTAGACACATATATTTCATATTTTGAAAAATCTGTATATATATATATATATATATACACACACACACACACACACACAGACACACACAGACATTAAAATCAAGAAATATATATGCCAATTAAAATTCATCATGAAATATATATCTTCCACAGATCCAAAAATATTTATTTTACTATACATGGATTTATGTATAATGTTGGTAACTAGGGAGCTCACACATAGGTTGAATTTTCAGTTCCAAAAGAGTTTAGGAGGAGTGGTCTCTTCTCACAGTTTGTATCTGCCAAGTCAGCTACCTCACAAAAATGTACTTTTGATACCAGGGAATATTCTATATGTGCATATAAAAATACATGTGCTGAATAGGCTACAGAGAAAGGGAGAAAGGAATTCACATATTTTTTAATATTAAAAACACATGGAGAACTATTTCAACAAAAACTTGAAGAGATTTATAACTCCTACCCTTTATAATGCAAAAGGCAAGTACAACTAAAAACCATTCCTCCTCTGAACTGCTTGTATTTCTATTCTGTTGGGCTATTTTTCAACATCATATTAGGATTAGTAGTCAGAGTCTAGTAGGGTATGGGTAGTGTCAGGGATTCAGTATTTGGAATGGAAAATTAGAAAATGAATCCAATGTGTATACAAATATGTGCTACACAAAAATCTTTCCACTCTCATCCAGAACAATGCCTTGACATTACCTTCGCCCCAAGTAAGACTTAATGAATGGAGAAGAATTAGAAATTCTGTGAATGCATATCTGGAATGGAATATGCTCAGGAGTTCATAACTTTGGAGTTGGTAGAGGAGTTTCCAAAAAAAAGTGTTTCCAGGGTAAACACTCCAGAAACATGGAGCTCTGCAGGCCCAAAGACTTCTGGATAAACTGCCTCTGAGGTTGGACACTTGAAATATAAGTTGTTGTCAGGAGCTTTAGCTTCCTTTGTAGTGAGACCTTCAAAGGTGGGTCTGCATCTATGTGACCTGGAGGACATGGTTTCTAATTTTCTAATGAACATGAAGCAGCAGTGCTGAATTCTCTCTTTGTAGGTAAACTGTCGCCACTGGGGGCAAAGTTTGTCACTGTGTGGACTTTAAAGCCATTTGGTCATCTTCCACAATTCGTGGTCTTTCTTGGTGTTGCACTGCGAATTTGGTATTTGCTTCACAGAATACAAGTAGTTCAACTGGGACACAGCCCTGGAGGTAGTTTTGTCACATGTTTTGGGTCAGGGTATACAGGAGAATGCACCAACTAGACTTCTTTCCCACATACCTTGCCCCCTTGACAATAATAACCTGATTGTGAACATTCGCATAAATCTCTCCATATAACAAGATGCCTTTATATATAAGGGTATGCTGGCTGCACCACGTCAGCCCCAAGGATTTGGAACTCAAAGGCAGATCCACAAGGCCCTACAACAGAAGATTTATCACACATCTTCACACCAAAACTCTGGTACCACAACTCAGCAGGCTCCAACATACTGGCATCTCTGTTCTACACCATTTTCATGAACCCAGTAAATCAAGGCACTGTTTGGTACACTTATGATCAGCAACAGTACATACAAAGTTTTTCTGGGCCACCTGGACTTGGGAATTTCAAAAATTTAATGATATTTATCTAGCCATTTTGCAAGGATAAAGTTGGAGGCACGGTGTGTTTCAATTCTTTCAGGAATCATTAAATGGTGTAGAAGCTCATTTTAATGAAACCTCTGGAAAACTCTAACAGAAAAGTCTTCCCAAAGATTGGCCAACAGGACACATGAAGCCAGGCCCATTGAGGTCTACAATGTGAGGTTCAAGTGTGGTTTGACTCTCAACTATGCCTGCCATCTCTTTCTGAAGAAAATCATGTGTTATCCAGGCTGAGATTCCCAGTGCTCTGTGGAAAGCCACCCTGGACCTAGATCTCAGTTTCCAAGGGCTATTCTCATGCGTGGCCTCCTAAAATTCCAACACAATTCATTGCAATACTTCTCTTTGGCCAGTTCCAGAACTCAGTCTCTAAGGGGAATCACACCAGAGTTCAAGCCCAGGTGGACCCAGTCAACTCTTCCAACCACCACACAAATGACCACAATTAAAACCAAAACACTCCCAAAAGGCCCTCATCTTCTCCATATACACACTCATCATAACCTCTGGCTGATGTTTTCCATTAGGGTGCAGCCCAAGACTGTGTCCAAAATAAGCTCACTTACCCCTCATTTGCCTAAAGTCAGGTTGGCCTGGACACCCTTCCTGTGAACCAGGAGTGACCAAATAGACCTGCCATTAATACTGCTCTGCTTCTAAAATTTGAGGCCTATTGAATGTCAGGTATAGATTCTTTATGTGATTTGGAGTCATGAGAAAACCCAAGCATCTCTGCAGGTTTTTGAAGAACTCAATTGACCCAAAGGATGCCTATTCTCACTTCATGGAATCAGGAACCTCACAGAGGAAGGCGAGAGATTTCCTCCACAATGACTGCTCTTTTTGCCATTTTGGTTTTGGATGCACACATGGAATCTTTCTTTAGATCCATCAGGTGCTGAGAATCTAAGCCAGAGGCTCACACA
Organism: Callospermophilus lateralis; assembly: GCF_048772815.1. Classification (NCBI taxonomy): domain Eukaryota; kingdom Metazoa; phylum Chordata; class Mammalia; order Rodentia; family Sciuridae; genus Callospermophilus; species Callospermophilus lateralis. The sequence continues at coordinate 117,945,561 of NC_135313.1, read as the reverse complement.
GGGCCAAGGGGCTGATTCAGAAACCTCCTTTTCCAAAGCAATTAATCCAAGAGCCAAAGGTGATCCCCATTCATTTCCATTTGATAACTGTTTTCTTCAGTCTTCACAAAGGGGTGGCCTGAGGCAAAGTCCTTCCTGACATTCAGGGTATAGAACAATAGGTAAGCAAATGGCCCAAAGCAGGGTTTCTCCACTGAGACTTTCCTGGCCACAATGATATCTGAATTTTCTGAGATGCTCGCCATGCCATTCCATTCAGCTATCCAGTACATGGCCATGTCACAGAGCTTGGAGGTGGTACATATCTTGGACACAAAACCATGAGCCTATTTTTGAGAGTGGCCTGAATTCAGGAAGAAAACAGGAACTTAGGAAGTTAGTAGGTGTTTCCCATTGGTAAGGCAAGCTGCATTCCATTCATAAATTGGACAGGTTGAATGCTGGGAAGCTTTCTACTACACAGGACACATCCATTGATGCATTCTCTTTTCTAACATATACAACCACGGACACAGTGGGATACACAGACATAGAAACACTGGCCATGTCAAATCACTTATTAGAAACAGTCCACTCCAAACCAAATATAACATCTTTTTAAAATATTCTCAGAAGATGAGACAAAATCACAAAGTGACATCCACACACCCAGGCACGTCCTTCCCCCATGTAGGTCTGTGACTATCCTGAGTGTCCTTTGACTTGTAGGCCATACAATGTTCCCCTGAAATGGCCTTTCCTGTCTCAGATATGGTCTCCTTGGCCAACTCTGTGAAGTTGTCGGGGGGCAGTGGTGAGCCACTTCCTATCCTCTCAGGAAAGGACCCTCTTCAAAATTTTCTTGGAATTTGGCCACCTTCACATCTGTAGGAACCAGGAACGATTGATTCTATCCTTGGAAAATCCAAACAAGTGAGGCCACTGGGACTGGGACTGGGACTGGTTCTGTGGGCCTGACTTCCTGGATCCCAAATTCAGATTATTCCATCACCAAGGAAGTAAGTGAGGTCACTTTATTCAGGAACTGAATGAGGTCACTGTCTTGGCCACCAATTTGTCCTAACAGTTGCATCCAAGGTTCTTATGAGATTGAGGCTGCACCTACTTCCTGTGACACATTCACAAAGTAGAATGGTATAGAAACCATTGGCACCCGGGAACAGCTCTCCACACAGGCATGGTTTGGTCCGTCTTCTCAACCTAAAGAGAGAGGCTGATTCAGACACATCCCTTCATCCTGACGAGGTTGTTTGCCATGGAAGATGACTTTTACTGTCTCAGGTCCTTCATAGCAGCCTACAGCTTCTCCAGGGATCATTTCTGCATGGACATTTGAGGTTCTCAGCAGGTGGAAGATCCCCTACTTTCATGTATTGTAAGACCAAATCTGTCCATGCTCTTCTGTAAAGTTACATTGAGGAAACAGTGTATGGTTAGTGTTAATAGAATGTTTGATTTTGGTTAGAAATCATTCTGCTGGATGAATAATGGTTTGGGAACCTGTGATATTTTTAAGAATATAGACGTGAAATATAAGTATGAAAACAGAAATCTAGGTAAGATTTGAAGCCCAGAAGGGCATTTGGCCATAGATTTGGATTCTAAGCTTGAATTATGTTCTGCACCGAGGTCTCAGATAAATCGATATACAAATGGCATAGGATGCTGTACCTCGAGTGATTAAATTTAGAAGAGATCATCCAGTCCAAAAGGGATAGTTCCTAGGATTAGGAAGATTGTCAATAGAATTAAGAAGAAGTGTGAGCCTAAAAGTTGGACCAAAAATTCTTTAGCAATAGGGTTTCAGTTAGAGAGTGAATGTAAATGTTAGCATATGTGAAGAGTCAGTCACAATAATGAACTGGGGAAAATATGTTGGAAAGCTGATATAAACAGAGACATTAGGAAATCAGGCAAAGTATAAAGTGAGTGATAGAATTAGATGTTTTTAACAGGGTTGAGGTTGAATATATAATAGTAGGAAGAAACAAATATCTAGTCACCAAAAGGATTGACATTTGAGAGCATTAGGGAACCTGGACATGGATGTTTTTAGTAATCCATGCTCACTTTAAATTTATGCTTTGGTTCAATCGTAAGTGTGACCTTTGCATTTTGTGTTCAGAATATTACTGTGATAAAATGTATATGTAAATCAGGTGACATGAGTATCTCTTCCACCATTATGGGGAGCAATATTTTGAAAACTTATAAATTAGAATTGGGGTTAAAATAGGTGTAAGCTGTGTTGATGAATATAGAGAAGATGCATGAATAGACCATATAGTGAATAAATTATATAACTGGTTCCAACTTTAAATAAAGCATTGAATTGATATCTGAAATTATATGAAAATCTTATATTGATATACATACAATCATTCCAACCAGTTATACATCTAATGGTAATATTAGGGTTACAGTTTATCATGAAGTGTGTGTGAGTTTTGCTTCAAAAATGATTAAAGAATTGAAAATTGACTTTAATACTGCTCTGCTTCTCCAATTTGAGGCCTACTGTCTGTGGAGTATGGATTCTTGATGTGAATTGGAGTCATGAGAAAACACAAGCACATATTGGCTACTGTCTATAGGGTTTTGAAGAACTCATTTGACGCCAAAAATCCCTATTCTCACTTGTTGGAGGTGACAAACCTTACAGAGCAAGGTGAGAGACTTCATCCTCAATGACTGATCTTTGGGCCATTTCGGTTTTTGGTGCACACATGGGATCTTTCGATAGATCCATCAGGTGGTGAGAACCTAAGCCACAACCTCACACAGGGCCAAGAGGCTTATTCAGACACATTCTTTTCCAAAGCAATTAAGCAAAGAGCCACAGGTGATACCCAATCATTTCCATTTGAAAACAGTTTTCTTCAGGTTTCACAAAAGTGTAACCTGAGGCAAAGACCTTCCTGACATTCACAGCAAGAGAAGAATAGGTAAGCAAAAGGCCCTAAGCAGTGTTTCTCCAATGAGACTTTCTTGGTAAAAGTGATAACTGAGTTTTCAGAGATGTTCATATTCCCTTCAGCTATCCAGTACATGGCCATGTCATAGACCTTGTAGGTGATACCCATCTTGGATTCAAAACCATGAGCCTATTCTGTTGAGTGGCCAGAATTCAGGAAGAAAACAGAAAGTTAAGAAGATAGTAGGTGCTGCCCATACATAAGGCAAGCTGCTGTCCATTCTTAAATTGGGCAGGATGAATGCTGGGAAGCTTACTACTACACAGGACACATCCATTGATGCATTCTCTTTTCTAATTTCTACAACCACGTACACAGTGAGATACACAGACATAGAAACACTCGCCTTGTCAAAAATCTTACAAGAAATAGTCCACTCCAAACCAGACGAACCGATTTTCCTACCAATTCTCAGAACATGTGACAAAGCCACAAACCCACACCCACACCCACAAAGCAACTCCTCCCCCCAAGAAGGTTTGTGACTATCCGGAGTGTCCTCTGACTGATGGGCCATACTATGTTCCCACGAAATGGCCTGTCCTGTCTTAGATCTGGTCTCCTTGTTCAAATCTGTGAAGTTGTCAGGAGCCAGCGATGAGAAACTACCTGCATTCTCAGAAATGGCCCCTCTTCAGAGCTTTGCTGTCATTTGGCCATCCTCACATCAGTAGGTACCAAGAAAGACTGACTCTATCCTTGGTAAATCCAAACAAGTGAGCCCACTGGAACTGGGACTGGGTCATGATCAGGGTTCCAGGCTTCTTGTATCCCAAGTTCAGAGAGTTCCATCACCAAGAAGTTTGGTAGTTCACTTCCTTCAGGAACTGAATTATGTCACTGCCTTGGCAACCACTTTATCCTACCAGTTGCTTAGAAGGGTCCCATGAGATAAAGGCTGCCTCTACTTTCTGTGACACTTTCACAAGTTAAAATGGTATATCAACCATAGGAACCTGGTAACAGCTCTCCACACAGGGCTCGTTTGGTCTGTCTTATAGTGATATACAATCATACATTTAAATCAGTTACACATCTAATGGTAATATTAGGGTTATGGTTTATCATGAATAATGTGTGAGTTTTGCTTCAAAAGTGATTATGTAAATCAAAAATAATGTGTTTGGCAAGAAGTCTCATGAAAAGATCAGTCAAGAGACCTGGAGGAATACATGTGTTTTGAAGAAGGAATTTATTGAATGTGAAACAAATGCCTATAGATTTGTGAAATTGTGGATGAAATATATATACCATGCTATATATATATATATATATATATAATACATAGGTGAAATATATGTATGAAAACAGAAGTTTAAATAAGATTTGAAGCCCAGAAGGGCATTGGGCCCTTGATTGGGATACTTAGCTTTGAATTACTTTCTGCAAATCTGTCTCAGATAAATCCATATACAATGGCATAGGACCTTGTGCCTTGGATGATTGAATGTAGAAGAGAATATCCAGTCAAAAAGGGATAGTTGGTAGTGAAAGGTTAATAAAATAGGTACTTGTCACTTCCTGTTTTTCTGTATGATTAAAAAAATACAATTGAAATCTTGAGAATTGTTTGCTAATCTTGTTTCCAAAATGTGCTGTCCCCAACTGCCAAACTGCAGAATGTACTCCCTCACCTGGTTGCACGCAAACTGCCCACTCGCACTGACCCATCAATAAACTTCCCTTCCTGCCCTCTCCAAGGAAAATATATAAGCTCTGCTTAAGCTGTTCTCAGGGCTCTCTGCTCTATTCAAGTGAGCTCTGAGCCCCAGCATGCTGGACCCTCAATTAATCCTTTGCTGTTGCATGATAAAGTCTCTTGGTTGTCCCTTCCTCCAAAGCTCGCCCGACCTTACATATGGAAATTCCACCGAGATCCAGCAGCGGTGGATGAGAGACCCCAAGGGAACCCTCTCGGGTAAGTAGGCACCTCTCTCTGGTTTCAGGTTTCAGGTTAGGGCTTGGCAAAATGGCTGTCAGTGAAGAGTGTGAGATCTCTCCAACGGTGGCTGATATTTGTGTTACAGAACAACAGGCCACGTCCCTGCAGAACGCAGCAGAGGACTTGAGAAATCGAGGAACAATAGTCTCCTCGACTCAGTGATATTTTGTTTCGGATTCGGTATTGCCAGCCCATTGGGTTTTGCCGGATACTCAGTCCTGGTTGCAGTGTTGAACGTCCATTGCCTGACTTTATTGTCTTGTCTTGTCTGTGTCATGTGTCATTGCTTTCACTGTTTGTGTATCTTTCATTATGGGACAGAGCACTTCAATGCCTCTGTCCTTGACCCTTGATCACTCAACCAAAGTCCGCTTAAAGGCTCAGAATCTTTCTCTTTCAGTGAAGTGCCGGATGTGGCAGACTCTCTGTACCACAGAATGGCCCACCTTTGGAGTTGGATAGCCCCTAGAAGGATCTTTCTACTTCCCACTATTTTAAAAAGTCAGAGATATTGTCTTTCACCGGGGGCCACATAGCCATCCGGATCAACAGCCATATATTGTAACTCTGCAGGACCTCTGAAAATCTCCTCCATGGGTGAAGCATTTTCTTGCCCCTGCCCCCGCTTCGACTCCTTCCCCCACGATCTCTCAAACCCTCTGCTCCTCCTCCTCCTCCACCCTCTGTTCTCCCTGAGTAACCAGATTTGATTCTACTGGACTCTCCTCACCCTCCTTATCCCCTGCCCTCGTCCCCCAAACCCCAACACCCTCTAAGTGATTGCCCTGCTGCTCACTCAGTCTCTCCTCCATTGGAGGAAGCTAAGGCGGCCCAGCACCCTTCAGATAATTCCCCTGCGGTACACACAGCCCCTCCTGCCATGGAGGAAGCAGGCCCGGCTAAAGGAACTCACTGGCGCAGAATGATTAAAAAACCTGGAACTCTTGGGATGCTCCTCCTCCATCCCTATGGGCCAATGATTGATGATGGCCATGGGGCAAAAATGCAAGCCTATCAGAATTGGCCTTTCTCCTCTTCAGACCTATATAACTGGAAAAATAACAATCCCCCTTTTTTCGAGGACCCCACCTGGCTCACAGGTCTGTTTGAGTCATTGATGTTTTCACACCAGCTTACTTTGGATGACTGCCAACAACTCCTAGGGATTCTCTTCATGACAGAGGAACAAAAGAGTATCCTCCTGGAAGCTAGAAAAAATATCCACAGACCAATGGGCGACCGACACAACTTCCCAACATAATCAAAACCGGCTATCCCTTGAACTGACCCAACTGTGGCCCCAAAACCTTTGAAGGTAGTTAGCATCTGTCCACTTATCGCCGGGCTCTAACAGTGGGTCTCTGAGCAGCCACTAGAGAGATTATTCAGGGTCTGATGAATCTCCCTCTATGTTTCTAGAGAAAATTATTGAGGCATATATGAGATATACTCATTTTGATCATCAGGCAAAGATCAAAAGGCATCTTTCATGATGGCCTTTACTGGGCAAACTGCCCTGGATATTAAAAGAAAGTTACAACGCTTAGATTGATTACAAGATATGACTTTCAGAGATTTAGTCAGAGAAGCCGAGAAGGTATACTATAAGAGAGAAACTGAGGAAGAGAAGGGAGCAAATGGAGGATAAAAGAAACAAAAGGCAGACTAAGGCGTTGACGAAGGTCCTGGTCACAACAACAAATAGGCCAAAAATTAAGAAACAGGGAGACAGGAAGAGATACGTTGGCCCACACAAGAGGCCACCCCTGGCCTCAGATCAATGTGCCTACTCTAAATAAATAGGACACTGGGCCAAAGAGTGCCCTAGAAAGCGACAGCCATACCAGCCAGCCATTCTGACTCTGGAGGATGACTAAGAAAGTCGGGGCTCAGATCCCCTCCCCGAGCTCAGGGTAACTTTTGAAGTGGACGGGACCCCAGTAAACTTTGAAGTGGATTCAGGGGCAATATAATCAGCCTTTAAGATGCCATTGGGCACTCTAATCAATTAAAAGGTCTCTAATTCAAGGGGATAACGGCAGTAAATATTGGGCTTGGACAACTAAGAGGACCATTGACCTGGGGAAAGAAAAAATCCTTCACACCTTCCTAGTAGTCCCAAAATGCCCTGCCCCATTGATGGGCAGAGATCTGCTCACCAAGCTACAGGACAAAATAACTTTTAACCCTGAAGGCCCCCAACTGGAATTTCTAAATCCTTCAGTAAAAACTCCAAGAGTCTTGGCTCTAACTATGTTAGTAGAAAATGTATATCAACTCACTCACCTTGGTTCAAAGAAACTGCATTCATTCCTGAAGGATCAAGAACAGAGTTTTCCACTAACTGACTCACAGCGAAAGGAAATAACTGAATGGGTAAAAAAAGCCTGTTGGGTCCATCAATTGGTTAATGCTTACCTTTCCAAGCTTCCTGAAGAAAAGCACCTACGAGGAACCAAACAAGGACAATTCTGAGAAGTGGACTTTACTAAAATTAAGCCAGCAAGGTATGGACTTAAATATCTCCTAGTCTTTGTAGATACATTTTCAGGATGGATTGAAGCCTTCCCCGCCCCCCCAAAAAAGAAAAGAAACAGCTCAAATTTTGGTCAAGAATATCCTAACAGATATTTTTCCAAGATACGGCCTGCCTAAGATAATAGGGTCTGATAATGGACTGGTGTTCGTGGCCCAAGTAAGTCAGGGGTTAGCCAGGACCCTGGGGATTAATTGGAAGTTACATTGTGTTATATATCCCATAGTTCAGGACAGGTAGAAAGAGTGAATTAGATTGATTTATCAACCCTGGCAGGTCCAATAATAATCCTCACATTATTGCTAACTATAAAACCCTGTTCGACCATAACGAAATTAAACTTAGAGACTGGCATAAAAGATTGGACTATGCTCCTGCCTTATGCACTGTTTCATGTAAGAAATACTCACTCTGTTTATTTGTGTAACCTCATCCCCTATTTAATTCGCTATGGAGCCCCTCCTCCACTAAGGGAACTATCCCGAACTCTAAGAACTAACGATCCCTTCCAAACCCCCTTGCTTGACAGACTTAAAGCTCTTGAAAAAACTCAGCGATACCTGTGAAAACAGCTGGCCACTGCCTACCAACCTGGGGACGAGGGGACTCCATATCGATATCAAATAAGAGACTTCGTCTACATAAGATGACATCAGGTGTCATCCCAGGAACCCCGCTGGAAAGAACCATACCAGGAGCTACTACACCTAGAGTGGTAAAGGTAGATGGAATTACTTCCTGGATCCATGCTTCTCATCTGAAGCCTGTGCCCTGTCCAGACTCTGGCTGGAACCTGGAAAAGACTGGTAACACTTTCAAATTGCGCATTCACCATGTGGATAAGGCTATAGACTCTCCCCTTGACCACCAGTACTCCTAACCCTCATTAGCCCATTCAGCAGCTTTGACTGATCACAAATACTACTGGACAAGAATTATGGTCTATCTGGCATACAGCCCCCTTAGGGACCTGGTGGCCATCTCTCCACCCAGACATTTGTCAGCTGGCTATAGGTCTTTCCTATTGGGAGATCCCTGATCAAGAGGATCCCACTAAAATTCCATTAAATCCCATCTGTAACATATATAATGGAAACAAATATTATGGATTTAGGGACAGGTGAGCCAGATGCAGGTTGGCTAGCCTAGATTACTATGTTTGCGCGGGGGACTATCAAAGCCACAAACAGCCATGGCTGTGTGGGGGAAAGCCGACTTCTTCTGTAAGTCATGGGGATTTGAGCAAACAGGAGCTGCCTAATGGAACCCAAACTCCTCATCAAATTCAGTAAACAGCATTGGCCATATTACTAATTACATAACGAAAACCTATGGCCCTCAGAAGGCTCTCTAGATGCTCAAATTCTGCTTGACTTTTTAACTTCGGCAAGTGCTCAAAAGGGTGAAAGGAGATTCCCCCATGTGGAGGCCTTTACCCTCCTTTGCTCACATCCTGAACTATGCTTCTCCAATAGATCCTCACCCTCAGCCTTTTGCTCCAGACTCTCTGCTGTCACTCCCACCTCAGCAACCTGATTTCTCCACTCCAGTTACTAGATCAAAACCCCAAACCTCCTCCAGTTCTCAGACCATTGCAACCTTGCTGAGGTAGCAGGTACTGACGTACCCCTCCACCCACTCACTCCTCTCTTCTCCTGTAAGTGCCCACAGTGTGTCCCACCAGGTCCTCTTACCAGCTAACCCAAAGCTCTAACCAGCTGAGGAGAACCCTCAGACCCCTATCCAAGATGTAATGAAAATGGCCTCTAAAGTTGCTTTGTTATCACTGAAAACAGGTAACTAAGAATTTAAAGTCCCTCACAGGCTTTTTGGGATACTCACTCCCGTCTTCCCCTCTGCTCTACCTGTTCTACTGCTCAAGTTTTTGTTGCTAGGAAAATCCCAAACCCCTTTCCCATTATTCTTTTACATTACTCCTTCCTCATTCTCAGATCCTTGGAGCTGCTCTAAGCCCCTCATTCCCCATCTTTCCCCTCTGTCCCAGGACCACACAAATCTTAACTTACCTTATCCAGAAGTCTTCAATAATGCTGACTTTAGGACTTTCAGCAAAAGATTCCCTATAAAAGAGTTCAGTGTAGATAAACTTCCTCTTTTCCTGTTGCCCTGTTCTACTTGGCCACTGGCTAAAACAATCAGCACTCCTAAGCTAGACACCCCCCCCCTTACTAGTTTTTCACAAAATATATGAACAAGGCCGCTGACCTTGAACTGGGGCTTCACAGAGATGGCTACAATTCTAAAATAAAGAAGTTACCAACTGGACTTCATGGTAACAGCTGGCAGGGGGAAAAAAGAAAGGGAAGAAAAAGCTCTCCCCCTCCAAGGTGTCCTTGAATAGTTAACTTGCGCAGAACAGAGGAAGAAAAAACAGAAACAAAAACTGCTTTTTGTGAACTTCTGCAGACTGTGAACTTCTGAGCCCCTTCCCTTACATGTTGGGTACAAAATTCTGAATCTACCTAAACTTGGGGTTCAGGGGATTAATTGATTACAACAGAATCAATTCCCTCTGAATCTGGTTGCAACGAAATAGGACTGTTTCCCTAGCATCGGTGCTATCTTAGGTGCCTTGGCTTGTCCGTCCCTACAACAGTATAATTCTATATACTTAAACATTTTTTTATTTTCATGAAATGGTCATCAGCTGTGATTAATTGTGAAATGCTGCAGAAGTGTCCCAGAGTGCTCTATCATGACGCAGGTTCATTTGAAGATGAAACAGGGGGCATTCAACCCGGTTCTGCTTGGAACATATATCCCTCACTTTAGCCATCCTATTAGGAATAGGAGTTGCTGCAGGGGTGGTCACAGGAACCACTGCCCTGGTCCATGGGACACAACAAATGACCCATTTAGAAGCAGCAATAGACCAAAATTTAAAGATATTAGAAACCTCCATCACAGCTTTGCAGGAATCTTTAACCAGTCTCTCTGAAGTTGTTTTACAGAACAGTTGAGGGTTGAACCTCTTCTTCATGAGAAAAGGGGGCCTTTGTGCTGCATTGAGGGAAGAATGTTGTTTTTTAGTCGACCATACTGGAGTTCTAAAAAAATCTATGAGTAAAATAAAGAGACACCTTGAAGAGCATCAAGGAGAGAGAGAGGCCAAAAAAGGATGTTTTGAGTCTTGGTTCACACAGTCCCCCTGGATAACTACGCATTTATCAACCCTGGCAAGTCCAATATTAATCCTCAAATTATTGCTAACTATAAAACCCTGTTTGCTCAACCGTGTAATTTCTTTTCTACAAGCTCAAATTGGACAAGTTAAACTTATGGTAATACCCCACTAGCAGACGTAGAATTTGTCACACCCAAATGATCACTTTTATGATTAAAATTAGCCAGAAGAAGTGGGAAATGAGAGGTTAATAAAATGGTACTTGTCACTTCCTCTTTTTCTGTATACTTAACAAAACAGTTCTTGAGAACTGTTTTCTAAACTTGTTCCCAGAATATTCTGTTCCCAACTGCCAAACTGCAGAATGTATTCCGTCACCCAGTTGAACGCAAACCGCCCACTAGACCTGACCCATCAGTAAACTTCCCTCCCTGCTCTCTCCAAGGAATGTATATAAGCTCTGCTTAAGCTGTTCTCAGGGCTGCTACTCTATTCAAGAGAGCTCTGAGCCCCAGCATGCTGAACCCCCAATAAACCATTTGCTGTTGCATGAGACAGTGTCTTGGTGGTCTCTTCCTTCGACTCTTGCCCAAAATTTACTTGGATGATTGAATGTAGAAGAGAACATCCAGTCAAAAAGGGATTGTCGGTAGGATTAGGATGATAGTCAGTATGTTTAGGAAGAAGAGTGAGTATCGGATCTGGAACAAAAGTTCTTTAGCAATAGAGTTTCCATAAGAGAGTGAATGTAAATGTGAGCACATGTGAACAGTCACAATGATGAACTGGGGAAAATATGTAGGAAAGCAGATAGCAATAGAGACATTATGAAATCAGGCAAAGTATAAAGTGAGTGATAGGATTAGACATTTTCAACAGGATTGAGTTTGGATATATAATCTTAGGAAGAAACAAATATGTAGTCATTAATAGGATTTACATTTGAGAGCATTAGGCAACCTGGACTTGGATGTTTTTGGTAATCCATGTTCACTTTCCATTTAGGCTTTGGTACAATCATAAGTGTGACCTATGCATTTTGGGTCCCGAATATTACTGTGATCCAATATATATGTATCTCAGGTAACATGAGTATTTCTTGCACCATTTCTGGGAGCACTATTTTGAAGATGTATAAATTAGTATTAGGGGTACAAACAGGTGTACCCTGAGTCATAGAGTATATTTATAATGCATGAATAGACCATAATGTGAATAAATAATATAACTGGTTCCACATCAAATAATGGATTGAATTGATATCCTAAAATATATAAGAAATCTTATATTGATATACAGTCATTCATTCCAACGAGTTATATATCAAATGGTAATATTAGGGTTATGGTTTATCATGAAGGGTGTGTGAGTTTTGCTTAGAAAGTGATTATGGAAATTGAAAATAATGTGTTTGAAAAGAAGTCTCAGGAAAAGAACAGTCAAGAAACATGGAAAAATACTTGTGTTCTGAAGCAGGAAGTGACTGAAAGTGAAACAAATGCCTATTAATTTTCTAACTTGTGGATAAAATATATGTCCTATGATGTCTATAAACTGAAGAAATAGTAATGTTAAAGTGTTGAATAAAATTGAACATCAAAATACATATCATATCCCATAGTAATATACTTGAATTGATGTTAAACAGGGTCAGTCACTTTAGAAATGTTAGGATATGTATGTATCATTCAAAGAAGTTAGTTTTCAGTACTAGGAAACAAATATGTATTTCAGGTGGATGAATATTACTAAGAATAATCTTTTGAAAAGTTGATTACAAATCCACATACATGAATATGAAAGAATTTAGGGAGTGTATAATAAGACACATGTTTCATATATTGAAAAATCTGGAGAGTGTATATATACAAAACACACACACAGACAGTAAAAATAGCAATATATATGCCAATCAAAATTCATTGTGAAATATATATAATCCACAGATTCAAATATTCATTTTCCTGAACATGGATTTATGTAAAATGTTGTTCAACTAGGAAGGTCACCCACAGTTTGAATTTTCAGTTCCAACAGCATTTAGAAGGAGTGATCTTTTCTCACAATTTGTATCTGCCAAGTCAGCAACCTCTCAAGTATTTACATGTGATGCCAGGTAGGATTCTATATGTGCATTTAAAAACACATGTGCTGAATAGGCTACAGGAAAAGGAAGACAGTAATTCACATATTTGTTAACTTTAAAAACACATGGAGAAATATTTCAGTTAAAAATTGACTAGATTTTTAACTCCTACCCTATATAATGCAAAAGTCAAGTCCAACTATACAACAAGACTCCACTGAGCTGCTTGTATTTCCATTCTGTTTGGGTTATTATTCTCCATCATTTTAGTATTAGTACTCAGAATCTAGTAGGGTATGGGAAAGTGTCCAAAATAAGCTCCCTTGCCCCTCATTTTTTTAAAGTCTTGGTGGCCTTGGCACACTGCATGTGAACCAGGAGTGATAAATTGCAGTTACTACTGCTCTGCTTCTCCAATTTTAGGCCTACTGATAGACAGGTATAGATTCTTTATGTGATTTGGAGTCATGAGAAAATCCAAGCACTTCTGTTGGGCTTTGAAGATTTCATTTGACCCAAAGGATCCCTATTCTCAGTTGATGTAGGTCCGGAACCTAAAAAAGGAAGGCAAGAGACTTCATACACCATAACTGATCTTTTTGCCATTTTGGTTTGGATGCAAACATGGAATCTTTCTTTAGATCCTTCTGGTGCTGAGAATCTAAGCCAGAACCTCACCAATGGCCAAGAGGCTGATTCAGACCCATCCCTTTCCAAAGCAATTAAGCAAAGAGCCACAGGTGATGCCCATTCATTTCCATTTGAATACCAGTTTCTTCAGAATTCACAGAGGGGTGGCCTGAGGCAAAGACCTTCCTGACATTCAGGGCAACAGAAACATACGTAAGCAAATGGCCCAAAGAAGGGTTTCTCCACTGAGACTTTCCTGTTATATCAACCATAAGCAACTGGGAACAGCTCTCCAAACAGCCTGGTTTGGTCCTTCTTCTCTATATTAAGAAGATAGAGGCTGATTCCGACACATCCCTTTATCCTGACCAGGTTGTTTGCAATGAAAGATGACATTTGCTCTCTCAGTTCCTTCATAGCTGCCTACAACTTCTCCAGGGATCATTTTTGCATGGATCTTTGACTTTCTCGGCAGTTGGAAGATCCCCTACATTCCTGTATTGTAAGATCTACTCTGTCCCTGCTCTTCTGTAAAGTTAGATTGAGGGAACAGTGTATAGATTGAGGGAACAGTGTATAGGGTTAATAAGTGGTTTGAGGTGGATTAGGAATCATTCTTCTGGATGAATAATGGTATTGGGAACCTGCAATATTTACAACAATATATAGGTGAAATATAAGTATGAAAGCAGAAATCTACATAAGATTTGAAGGCTAGAAGGGCATTGGGCCATTGATTGTGATACTTAACTATGATTTATTTTCTGCACAGATGTCTCAGATACATTGATATACAGTGGCAAATGTCCGTGTACCTTGGATGATTGAATGTTGAAGAGAACATCCTGTCAAAAAGGGATAATCAGTAGGATTAGGAAGATAGTTGGTAGGTTTAGAAAGAAGAGTGAGTATAGGATTTGGACCTAAAGATCTTTAGCAATAGGGTTTCAGGTATAGAGTGAATGTAAATGTCAGCACTTGTGGAGAGTCTGTAATAGTGATGAACTGGGGAAAATATGTAGGAATACAGATATCAATAGAATCATTAGGAAATCAGGCAAAGTATAAGGTGAGTGATAGGATTAGACATTTTCAACAAGTTTGAGGTTGAATATATAATCTTAGGAAGAAACAAATATGTAGTCACCAATAGGATGTACATTTGAGAGCATTAGGCAACATGGACGTGGATGTTTTCCATAATCCATCCTCACTTTCCATTTAGGCTTTGGTACAAACATAAGTTTGACTTTTCATTCTGTGTGCAGAATATTTCTGTGATAAAATGTCTATGTAGATGAGGTGACATAAGTATTTCTTCCATCATTTTTGGGAGCAATATTTTGATATGTATAAATTAGTATTGGAGATACAAATAGGTGTACCAAGTGTCTATGATTATAGAGATAATGCATGAATAGACCATACTGTGAATAATTAATATAACTGGTTCCAACTTTAAATAATGGATTGAATTGGTATTTGGAAATATACAGAAAATATTATATTGATATACAATCCTTCATTCCAACCAGTTATACAACTAATGGTAATAGTAGCATTATGGTTTTTCATGAAGAATGTGTGAGTTTTGCTTCAAAAGTGATTATGGAAATCGAAAAAAATGTGTTTGGAAAGAAGTCTCATGAAAAGACCAGTCAAGAAACTTAGAGGAATACATGTGTTTTGAAGCAGGAAGTGATTTAAAGTGAAACAAATGCCTATAAATTTGTGAACTTGTGGATGAAATATATATCCTATGATGTGCATAAACTGAAGAAATAGTAATGTACCACTGTTGCATAAAAATGAATGTCAAAATACACATCATGTCCTGTCTCATAGGAATCTAATTGCATTGATGTTAATATGGGTCAGTTACTGTAGAAATATTAGAATTTCTATGCACCATTCACTGAAGTTAGTTTTCAGTACTAGAAGCAATTATGTATTTCAGGTGGATGAATATTTCTAAAAAAATTTTGTGAAAATTTGACTTTAAACCAACATACATGAACATGAATGAATTTAGGGAGTGTATAATAAGACATATATATTTCACATTTTGAAAAATCTGGAGAGTATATATATATACTCTCTCTCTCTCTCTCTCTCTCTCTCTCTATATATATATATATATATATATATATATATATATATATATATATATATAACACAAAACAAACACATGGACATTAAAACATAGCAATATATATGACAATAGAAATTCATCATGAAATATATATCATCCACAGATCCAAAATGATTTATTTTACTGAACTTGGATTTATGTATAATGTTGTTCAACTAAGAAGCTCACACATAGATTGTATTTTCTGTTCCAGCAGTGTTTAGGAGGAGTTATCACTTTTCACAATTTGTATCTGCCAAGTCAGCCACCTCACAAGACTGTATGTGTAATGCCAGGTAAGATTCTATATTGCATATAAAAATATATGTGCTGAATAGGCTACAGAGAAAGGGAGACAGGAATTCACATATTTGTTAACTTTAAAAACACATGGAGAACTATTTCAATTAAAAATTGACTAGATTTATGACACCAAACCTTTATCATGCAAAAGGTAAGTCCAACTATAAACAATGCCTCCTCTGAACTGCTTGTATTTCTATTATGTTTGGGTTATTTTTCTCCATCATATTAGGATTAGTAGTCATTGTCTAGTAGGGTATGGTTTATTGTCAAGTTTTTAGTATTTTAAATGGAAAATTAGATAATGAATCCAACGTGTATGCAAATGTGTACTACAAAAAATTCTTCCCACTCTCATGCAGCACAATGCCTTGACATTACCGTCGCCGCAATAAAGACAAAATTAGAGGAGAAGAGTTAGAAAATCTGTGAGTACATATCTGGAATTGAAAATGCTTACAAGTTTACAACCTTGGTGGTGGTAGAGGATTTCCAAAAGTAAGGGACATGTTTGATAGACCCATCCTGATCTTTTATTAAAATTGGGAGCCGTCTTGCAACAAAGCCATAAAAAGAAAATTTTGGTTTTACTATAAATTACTGCAAATTCTGAACCTGCTTGGAATGCCTGCCCGCACCTTGAACTCACCCAAGCCTGCCTCTCTGACCAGATAGTAGCCCTCTCTGAAACTTTAGTGACACCTCATAAATATTTTCCTTCCCTGGCCAGACAACAACCCTCTCTGAGGCTCTAACGGTTTTCATAATTTCTGATGTTGGGGCCAGCAAAAAAAAAAATTATATTCATTTGTGTGATGCTTGTCAAAGTTCTGTTATCTGTAACCCGCCTTTTGTATATCTTTCTGGGCTATATTGCTGGGCTCTAGGAATAGTGGGGTTGCTGTCTTGTTCCCGCTGTTTTGAGATGGAGAGGCAGCCTGGCCAGTTGAAATAATAAGCTTGCCTTAATTTTATTTTAATTGGAGTCAGTGGTCTTTTCTTACATCCTGGTCTAATGTTTTGGAGTTCCCCAGCGAGATGACCCTGCCCCAACAGATCACAAGACCAGAATGCTGGAAATTCTGAAGCTGGTCTTCCCTCCAGGGCTCCAGGCTGGAGAGCCACTCTAGGTGGTTCTCAACTTGAGACGTTCCAAGGCCTTGGATTTAGCCTTTTCTCCGGGGTGCACTGCAGTGAACCACCGCACTTATACTATTAGCAAGCACCTGGTGGAGGAGGCCTCCATAGGTAAGTGGCGCCTTTATAACATCTGATATTCGGTTAAGGGATATCTCTTCTGATGACAGAGAGGTGGCCTGGAAAGCTCACATATACTCCTTCCCGGGACAGTAACGAGAATTGTTCTGTCCACTGTTCTGTACTCTAGGGAATTCCTCTGGAAGTGTAGTGAGGTGCTGACGGGCACGCACACGCTCCTACCCCGAAGCTTTAGCAAGACATTGCATTGCTCTTCTGTTTTTCTGTTTTGGCACCGGGTTTCTTTGTTTGTGTGTTTTGTTCTGTGTTCTGTATGTTTTTCATTTGTTTGTTTTTGTGCGTATTGTTGTGTGATTTCTGTGGTAAAAACTTAAGGATAATGGACGTGAAAATGGGTAATAAAGCAAGTAAGCCTGACCCCATTTTGGACTGTGTTTTAAGGAAATGAGATGAACTTTACCCCACTTTGTTAAGCAGGATGAGAGAAGCCAGTAGCTGGCTGCCTGGAGCACACCCACTGCAGAGGGCAATGCCTGCTGTGGACCTAAGAACTGAGTATCTCCCAGGTTAACAAGTGAAACTCTTTTAAAACCCCTTGTCCCTCTAGATCAAGAGAGTCACAACCATTGGGCAGAGTCCCATGTGATTCTCCTTTGTTAGCAAATCAATAAATCTCCCTTTTTCTTTTTCTCAAAACCCTGTCCTCATTATTAAATTGGCATTAATTGGCTTCAAGTTCAGGAACCAAACTTTAAGTTACAAATTTGATAACCCGCCCACCCCCCCCCCCACGCCCAGGAATGTTTTGAGAGCTGATTACTGAAATGTTAGGAGATGGAGCATGCTTGGCGTGGAACCAAACCAGAGGAGCTAATCCTGTAAGTAAAAGGAGGGACTGAGGGACTCCCAGCAGCTGCTGAAGCCCTGTTGCTTCAGGGAATTTCCTCCTTCCTTCCCTGCACTGTAAGGATTATGCCACCTCTGTCTTCTTAAAAAAGAGAAAAAGAAAAAGGGGACACTAAATGCAGTAAAGTCACCATGGAGACCCTAGATTTTACATTTCAGGTTGCCCCTCTGTGAAAACATCTGGTCCCCTTGTGGGGACACCTATGGTGCCACTGGTGTAGGAGATTGTTCTCTTATCTGCTCTGTTTTAAAGGTTTCTGTCAGCCATAGTCTGGAGCTCCTTTCTGTCTGTCTTGTGTCTTTGTTTCTGGCCCTTTAAGACATGTGCAATAATGTGTTGATATTATAAATTGTTTCTTGGGAATGATCTTAGCTGAATATGTGTATAAACGATGATGTTTTATTGTAACAATCTGGTATCTGAATGGTTTTTTGAAGCATTGAACAATCTTGCAGTTAATAGTCTGGTTTAGGTAATTTTTTAGTTTATGATTTCAGATAATTCATGCTAGAGAATTTAATACTTTGAATGGAAAACTAAAGAACTCTACTTCCAAGTTGGCAAGTAACTTTCCAATCATTCAGTCTTTTTTTTTAACAATTTTGAATTGAGTAGCCTGGGAAAATGTCACTGTGTGTACCAGTGCATTAATTTGGACAAGGCTATTAAATCATAGTATGTTATCTGTTGACCAAACCAGATGTAAAGATATAAAATTTTGTGAATTGTATCTTAAATTTCTATCATAATTTTCAACATCCGTACCTAAAAATTATGGTTAAAATGCCTTAGGCATGAGGTGTCTGCTCAGAAAAGCAGTTTTTCCAGCTCCTTCCAGACCTCAGCCAAGACTTATGTTGAAATGCAAATGAAAGAAGCCTGCAAGCTCAGTAGGCGACTGATCTGAGGCCTAAGTGTGAAAAAAAAAAAAAAGGTAAATGGTATGGAATCTACTAATTAATAGGCAGTAATTTTTTTCTAGGACTCTTATTTTTTTCCTTAGATTCTTTATTTTTTTTTCTTTGAGCTCATGATTTTGATCCTACAGACCTATGTTAATGTTTTCCTGATCAGTTCTATCTTTGACCAACTGTGGTGTTTTTGAAACATTCCAATGGAGATTTCACCTGTGAAAAGCTACAAGGCCTTTACTATTATTATGTGTGCACACTTTTGTTATGTGTTGTATGTCTCTCTCTCTCTCTCTCTCTCTCTATATATATATATATATATATATATATATATATATATATATACACATATGTCCTTATATCATATATAAGATACACAACTTAACATATATAAGGAGCGCTCATAACAAATGTGCTAATAAAAACAAATTTTAAAAAGTGGATCCAAAGATCTTTAATTCATGTGATTTAAATGATTCAATTTAAATTGGATAAACAGATAAAAATAAATGTGTTTAAATTTAAGCTTACAAGTTTTTCTAAGTGTTCAAAAATCTAATAAAATATTAATGTCTACAAAAGGTCTAATATGCCTTTGTTCTAGGACTTTTCCTTCAACAAAAAATGGTTTACACTGTTCAATACATTTGTCTAATATTTTGATAAATAAGTAAAGTAAATTTGGTATGGGATTACTCATCCATGAGTACTTTTGTTTGATATCTGATTGATTTA
This sequence comes from Callospermophilus lateralis, assembly GCF_048772815.1. Lineage (NCBI taxonomy): Eukaryota > Metazoa > Chordata > Mammalia > Rodentia > Sciuridae > Callospermophilus > Callospermophilus lateralis. The sequence goes on along the minus strand of NC_135313.1, from coordinate 117,926,042 downwards.
CTAAGGTCTGTATAAGTTTGTACTATAGTCTGTATAAGATTGTAAAATTCAGTCATGTGTTGAAGAGACAAAAATTTCTTAAAACATAAGTTTACTCATAACATTGTGTTTTTTATGTTTTATTTTTTCTAGAGCAAGCAACCATAAAAATTAAACAACTGATTAAATAAGAACTGTTATTTTAGAGCACTGTACTGCCATTTATTTAAAAGCTAAACTTGGTCAATGTAGAAACATCAATGTAATCGTGATGCTATTAATGTGCTCATATCTTTCAGGTATAAAAGTCTGTACAGTAGAAACTTTAAAAGACCATTATATCAAGCTGGTGTTCTGATGTTGTATGGTAAAAAAAATATATTGGGAATTTATTTACCTGTCATCAATAAGATATGAAAAGTTTTATGTTACTTTTTACATTGTGGAACAATTTAAATGTATTTTTAAGATTATGAGAGGCTAATCTATATAAAGGTTGAAAACTTTCAGCTTTCTTTAATTCATGATATAAATGTGATATCATATTGTGTTAGCTAATCTTCATGTGACCTCAAACAATTTATGTAAACTTTGTAAAATGATATTTAAAAAAACAAAGATCAGCTTTAGAACTAAAACACTTAAGATTCATAAAGAGCCCTGCCTTTCCTGAGATAAGGCTCTGTGTCCCATCTTACTACATGTGAGAATGATTACGAAAGCAGTAGGTCAGATTTTATATCATTTAAAGTTTTGTTAAAAAGTTTTTTTTCTGTCTAGATTACTAGATCTCAAACAGGGGATATAATGTATAACTGAGCCAAAAAATTCAGGGTAGCTATTACGCAAACTAAGTATTTTTACTCTTGTTAAAAATTTTTATTTTGTAATTTCCTTATAAGTGATCTAAAGATTTCCTGTTAGTGTTTTACAGAAGTGTTGCTTTAAGAACACAACATGGGTTAATTTAAGATAATAAGTCATCACCAACAAGACAGACAGAATAATACACATCCCAATTAATAAAAAGATAAATAATTATAAAGTTATAGACATTAAATCCCAGTACTATTAACATAAGGCTGTTAAAATTTATTTCCTGGATATTTAAGATTAGGATTTAAAATTAATGTTAAATGAAAAGGGCCAAAAAAATCAATATTTGGCTCTTGCCCTCTGAGTCTGTCTGAATCCAGGGAACAAGGGAGTTCTCTAAAGAGCTTTGCAACTCTGGGCCACATAACCTCCCCATCAGGGAGATTAATAAGACCACTGGAGAAGAGAAAGCCAATCAGTGCATTTGCTAAGAAGAGGAGAGTCATCAGAGAAAGGAGACATCCCTGATGCTTCCAAGGGAAGCCACATGGTTAAGCAAGACCTGGACCCATCTAGCGCAAATGGCACTTGCAGAACTGAGAAGCTGCTCTCAAGTTTCCCCAGGAATGACTCCCATAGAAGCTCAGCTGACTGTTAACAATAGATAGAAACAAAAGTCAGTTTTACTGATTCATCTTAAACACTTAGCAAAGACAATTAAAACCAAAATACAGCCATTCCTGGGTATTTTAAATAATAATAATAATAATAATAATAATAATAATAATAATAATATTTTAAGGTATACACTTTATTTTAGCCTCCCAATATAAGTAAGAGTGGAGGCTACAATGAAGGATTCTCAGACAGGAATGCCTGATAAGTATAAAAAGAGACAATCAAGAGGAGCTGCCAGAGGCATAAATTTTTAGTTTAAGGCCTACAGATATTCCTAACCTACACAAGTAGGCTTGGTGTTTGCTAGTATGATTATCTAGCCCTGAATAACAGAATTAATTATTTACCTATTACACACAGAGGTCATACTAGTAAAAGAATTTTGCAAGATTAGATGACATTAAATTATTAAACTGTATCTTATGGGGATGGACAACTGTAACACTAAAAGTAAAGTGTTAAGTTCAGAGTCCTGATAACTGGGGATACTAAAGACTGGTGAGGGAACTTCTATACAGTGACATGTTCCAACTGCTGCAACATTTATTCAGTACTCATGGTTTTTGTTTCTCTCACAGAGAAACAAAAACTTTCAGGGCAACAGAACAATAAGTAAACAAAGGACCAAAGCAGGGTTTCTCCACTGAGACTTTCATGGTCACACTGATATCTGAGTATTCTGTAATGCTCTCCATTCCCTTCAGATATCCAGTACATGGCCATGTCACAGAGATTGGAGGTGGTACATATCTTGAACACAAAACCATGAGCCTATTCTAGAGAGTGGCCAGAATTCAGGAAGAAAACAGGAACTTAGGAAGATAGCAGGTTTTGCCAATCGATAAGGAAAGATGCAGTCCATTCATTAATTGGGCAGGATGAATGCTGGGAAGCTTTCTACTAGACAGGACACATCCATTGATGCATTCTCTTTTCTAATGTATACAACCACGGACACAGTGAGATACGCAGACATAGAAACACTCGCCTTGTCAATTGACTTACTAAAAACAGTTCACTCCAAACCAAACCAACCGCCTTTCCTACCTATTGTCAGAACATGAGACAAAACCACAAACCCACACCCACACCCATAATTAACCTCATTACCCCAAGTAGGTCTGTGACTCTCCGGAGTGTCCACTGAATGGTGGGCCATACTATGTTCACCGGAAATTTTCTGTCCAATATCAGATCTGGTCTCCTTGGCCAACTCTGTGAACTTGTCAGAAGACAGCATTGAGCCACTACCTGCTTTCTCATTAAAGGCCCCTCTTCAGAGCTTTCCTGGGATTTGGCCATCCTCACATCAGTAGGTACCAGGAAAGACGGACTTTGTTCTTGGTAAATCCATACAAGTGAGACCACTGAGACTGGGACTGGGACTGGCTCTGGGTGCCTGGCTTCCGGGATCCCAAGTCCAGAGAGTTCCATCACCAAGCATGTGAGGTGAGGTCACTTACTTCCTGAACTGAATGAGGTCACTGCCTGGCAAGCACTTTGTACTAACAGTTGCTTCCAAGGGTCCCATGAGATGGAGGCTGCCCCTACTTCCTGTGACACTTTCAAAAATTAGAAAGGTATATCAACCATAGGCACCCGGGAACAGCTCTCCACACAGGCCTAGTTTGGTCCATCTTCTCTACATTAAGAAGAGAAAGGCTGATTCTGACACAACCCTTCATCCTGACCAGGTTGCTTTCCACGGAAGATGACTTTTGCTCTCTAAGATCCTTCATAGCTGCCTACATCTTCTCCAGAGATCATTTCTGCATGGACCTTTGAGGTTTTTAGCAGGTTTAAGATCCCCTACATTCCTGTATTTTAAGACCAACTCTGTCCTTACTCTTCTGTAAAGTAAAATTGAGGGAACAGTGTATGGTTAGTGTTAATGACAGGTTCGATTTCAATTTGGAATCATTCTTCGTGATGAATAAATGTATTGGGTACCTGCATTATTTAGAAGAATATATAGGTGAAATATAAGTATGAAAACAGAAATCAAGGTAAGATTTGAAGCCCAGAAGGGCATTGGGCCCTTGATTGGTATACTTAGCTTTGAATTATGTTCTGCACAAATGTCTCAGATAAATCAATATACAATGGCATAGGACCTTGTACCTTGGATGATTGAATGTAGAAGAAAACATCCACTCAAACAGGGATAGTCGGTAGGATCTTCAATATAGTTTGTAGGTTTTGAAGAAGAGTGAGTAAAGGATTTGAAACAAATTTCTCTAGTAATAGGGTTTCAGTTAGAGAGTGAATGTAAATGTCAGCACATGTGACGAGTTAGTCACAATAATGAACTGGGGAAAATATGTAAGAAAGCAGATATCAACAGAGACATTAGGAAATCAGGCAAAGTATAAAGTGAGTGATAGTATTAGACATATTCAAGAGGGTTGAGTTTGAATATATAATCTTAGGAAGAAATAAATATGTTGTCACCAATAGGACTGAAATTTGATAGCATTAAGCAACCTAGACATGAATGTTTTAGTAATCCATGTCCACTTTCCATTTAGGCTTTGGTACAATCATAAGTGTGACCATTGCATTCTGTGTCCAGAATATTACTCTGATAAAATGAATATGTAGATCAGGTAAAATGAGTATTTCTTCCACCATTTCTGGGAGCAATATTTTGAAGACGTATAAATTAGTACTGGGGGTACAAATAGGTGTACCCTGTATCTATGAATATAGAGATTATGCATGAATAGACCATACTGTGATTAAATAATATAACTGGTTCCACTTTAAATAATGGATTTACTTGATATCTGAAAATATATACGAAATCTTATATTGCTATACATTCATTCATTCCAACCAGTTGTGCATCTAATGTTAACATTAAGGTTATGGATTATTATGAAGGGTGTGTGAGTTTTGCTTCAAAAGTGATTATGGAATTCGAAAATAATGTGTTTGGAAAGATGTCTCATGAAAAGACCAGTCAAGAAACCAGGATTAATACATGTGTTCTGAAACAGGAAGTGATTGATAGTGAAACAAATGCCTATAATTTTGCGAACTACTGGATGAAATATATACCCTATGCTGTGCATAAACTGAAGAAATGGTAAAGTACCAGTGTGGAATAAAAATGTATGTCAAAACACATATCATATCACATAGGAATCTACTTGCATTGATGTTAACTGGGTGAGTTACTGTAGAAATAATAAGATTAGTATGCACCATTCACTGAATTTAATTGTCAGTACTAGGAAAAAATATGTGTAGGTGGAATAATTTTACTGAGAATAATCTTTTATAATGTTGATTATAAATCCACATACATGAACATGAATGAATTTATAGAGTGTATAATAGGACACATATATTTCATATTTTGAAAAATCTGGAGAATGTGTGTGTGTGTATATATATATATATATATATATATATATATATATATATATACACAAAACACACACAGACATAAAAAGTAGCAATATATATATGCCAATTGAAATTTATCATGAAATATAAATCATCCACATATCCAAAAATATTGATTTAACTGAAAATGGATTTATGTATAATGTTGTTCAACTAGGATATTCACCCATAGTTTGAATTTTCAGTTCCAAAAGGTTTTAAAAGGGGTGATCTCTGCTCACAATTTGTACCTGCCAAATCAGCCATCTCAAAAGAATGTACGTGTGATACCAGGTAGAAATCTATATGTGCATATAAAATTACATGTGCTGAAATAGTCTACAGAGAAAGGGAGACAGGAATTCACATATTTGTTAACTTTAAACACATTGAGAACTATTTCAAGAAATAATTGACTAGATTTATTACTCCTACCTTATATAATGCAAAGGCAATTCCAACTATACACCATGCCTTTTCTGAAGTGCTTGTATTTCTTTTCTGTTTGGATTATTTTTCTCCATCTTATTAGGAATAGTAGTCAGAGTCTAGTAGGATAGGTGTTAGTGTCTGATATTCAGTATTCCGAATGGATAATTGGAAAATGAATCCAATGTGTATGTAAATATGTGGTGCACAAAAATCTTCCCCCTCTTCTCCAGAACAATGCATTGACATTACAATCGCCCAGAGTAAGACACAATTAGAGGAGAAGAATTAGAAAAACTGTGAATAAACATCTGGAATTGAATATGCTCAGGAGTTCACAAACTTGAAGGTGGTAGTGGAGATTCCAAAGGTAAGGGACAGGGTAAACTGTCGACAAATATGGAGCTCTGCTGGCATAAAGACTACTTGAGAAACTTCCTCTGAGGTTGGACACTTAAAATATATGTTATTGTCAGGAGCTTTAGCTTCCTTTGTAATAAGACCATCAAAGCTGTGTCTGCATCTATGTGACCTGGAGGACATGGTTTCTTATTTTCTACTGAACATGAGGCAGCAGTGCTGAATTCTCTCTTTGTAGGTAAACTGTGACCATGGGGGGCTAAGTGTATCCACATGTGGACTGTGGAGCCATTTCGTCTTCCTCCACTTTTCGTGGTGTTTCTTGCTGTTGCACTGGGATTTTGGTATTTGCTTCACAAAATACAAAGAACTCAACTGTTACCCAGTACGTGAGGCAGTTCTCTCACATGTGGTAGGTCAGGGTCTGCAGGAGAAAGCACCAAACAGGTTTATATCCCACGTATATTGCCCCCTTGTCCATAGTAACCTGATTCTGAACATTGCCCTGAAACCTCTCCATATAACAAGAATCCTTTACATATAAGGGTCTGCTGGCTGCACCATGTCTGTCACAAGCCTTTTGGAAGCCAATGGGAGATCCACATGGGCCAAACACAGATGTTTTATCACACACCTGCCCATCACTGCTCTAGACCCACTCCAACTTCCTGGCATCTCTGTTCTTCACCATTTTCATGAAAACCAGTCAATCAAGGTACTGTCTGGTATACTCATGATCAGCCACAGGACATCCAAATATTCTCCAATGCCACCTGGTCATGGGAATTTTAAAAATTTCATGATATTCATCCAGCCATTTTTCAAGGATGAAGTTGGAGGCACTGTGGTTTTCAATTCATTCTGGAACCATTAAGTTTTGAGGAAGCTCATCTCAATGAAATATCTGGAGAAATCTCACAGGAAAGGCTTCCCAAAGAGTGGCCAAAATGTCACATGAACTCAGGCCCATTGAGGTCTACAATGTGACGTCCATGTATGCTTTGGCTCTCAACTATAGATGCCAAGTCTTTCAGAATCAAATCATGTGATATACTTGCTGAGATTCCCATTGCTCTCTGAAAAGCCACCCTGGGCCTACATCTCAGTTTTCAAGGGCAAACTCTCATGTGTGGCCTCCTAAAATCCCAACACAATTCATGGCAATACTTCTCTGAGGTCAGTTTCAGAACTCAGTCCATAAGGGGAATCACACCAAAGTTCAAGTTCAGGTGGACCCAGTCATCTCTTCCAACCTCCACGCAAATGACCACAATTAAAACCAAAACACTTCCACATGACCCCCATCTTCTTACCTATAGACACTCATCATAACCTCTGGCTGGATGTTTCCATTAGGGGTGCAGCTCAAGACAGTGTCCAAATTAACCTCCCTTGCCCCTCATTTGCCTAAAGTCAGGTTGGCCTGGACACCTGTCCTGGGAACAAAGCGTGATCAAATAGGCCTACTGTTAATACTATTCTGCTTCTCCAATTTGAGGCCTACTGAGTGGCAGGTATAGGTTCTTTATGTGATTTGGATTCAGTTGAAAATGCAAGCACCTACAGGTTAGCCTCTGCAGGATTTGAAAAACTCATTTGAATCAAAGGTTCCTATTCTCACATGATGGAAGTCATGAACCTTACAGAGGAAAGCCAGAGAATTCTTCCACAATGACTGCTCTTTTGGCCAATTTAGTTTTGGATGCACACAAGGGATCTTTCTTTAGATCCATCAGGTGCTGAGAATCTAAGCCACAGCCTCTCACAAGACCTAGAGCCTGATTCAGACACATCTCTTTTCAAAGCAATTAAGCAAAGAGACACAAGCTATGCCCATTCATTTCATTTGAAAACTGTTTTCTTCAGGCTTCCCAACGGGTGGCCTGAGGCAAAGACCTTTCTGACATTCAGGGCAAAATAACAATAGGTAAGCAAAAGGCCTAAAGCAGTGTTTCTTCACTGAGACTTTCCTGATCACACTGATATCTGAGTTTTCTGAGATGCTCGCCCTTCCCTTCAACTAACAAGTACATGGCCATGTCACTGAGCTTGGAGGTGGTACATATCTTGGACATAAAACTGTGAGCCTCTTCTGGAGAGTGGCCAGAATTCTGAAAGAAAACAGGAATTTAGGAAGATATCAGGGGTTGCCCATCCATAAGTCAAACCAAAGTCCATTCATAAATTGTTCAGGATGAATGCTGGGAAGCTTTCTACTAGAAGGACACATCCATTGAAGCTTTCTCTTTTCTAATCTTTATTACCATGGACACAGTGGGATACACAGACCTAGAAACACTAGCCATGTCAAACGACTTACTAGAATCAGTTCACTTCAAACCAAACAAACCACTTTTCTTACCTATTCTCAGAACATGAGACAAAACCACAAACCCACACCCCCACACACAAAGGCACCTCCTTCCCCCAAGTAAGTCTGTGACTCTCCAGAGGGTTCTATGACTGTTGGGCCATACTATATTCCCCTGAATTTGCCTGTCCTTTCTCAGATCTGTTCTCCTTGTTCAACTCTGTGAAGTTGACAGGAGCCAGCAGTGAGCCACTATCTGGTTTCTCAGGAAAGGCCCGTCTTCAGAGCTTTCCTGGCATTTAGCCATCCTCACATCAGTAGGTACCAAAAAAGACTGACTCTCTCCTTGGTAAATCCAAACAAGTTTTAACACTTGGACTGGGTCTAGGACTGGCCCCGGGTGCTTGGCTTCCTTCATCTTAAGTTCAGAGAGTTCCATCACCAAGGAAGAGATGTGAGGTCACTTCCTTCAGGAACTGAATGAGGTCACTGCCTTGGAAACCACATTGTCCTAACAGTTTCTTCCAAGGGTCCCATGAGATGGAGGCTGCCCCTATTTCCTGTGACACTTTCACAAGTTAGAATGTTATATTCATCATAGGCACTCAGGAACAGCTCTCCACACAGGCCTGATTTGGTCCATCTTCTATACATTAAGAAGAGAGAGGCTGATTCAGACTCAAACCTTCATCCGGACCCGGTTGTTTCCCATGGAAGATGAGTCTTACTCTCTCAGGTCCTTCATAGTTGCCTACATCTTCTACAGGGATCACTTCTGCATGAACGTTTCAGGTTCTCAGCAGGTGGAAGATCCCCTACATTCCTCTATTGTAAAACCAACCCTTTCCCTGCTCTTCTTTAAAGTTAGATTGAGGAAACAGTGTATGGTTAGGGTTAATAACATGGTCGATTTCGGTTAGAATCATTCTACTGGATGAATAATGGTATTGGGAACCTGCGATATTTATAAGACTATAGAGGTGATATACAAGTATGAAAACAGAAATCTAGGAATGATTGGAAGACCAGAATGTCATTGGGCACTTGATTGGTATACTTAGCTTTGAATTACGTTCTGCACAGAGGTTTCAGATAAATAGATAATCAATGTCATAGGACCTTGTATCTTGGATCATAAAATGTAGAAGAGAACATCCACTCAAACTGGGATAGTCGGTAGGATTAGGAAGATACTTGGTAGGTTTCAATAGAAGAGTGAGTACAGCATTTGGACCAAAAGTTCTTTAGCAATGGGGATACAGTTAGAGAGTAAATGTCAATGTCAGCACATGTGAAGAGTCATTCACAATGATGAACTGGAGAAAAGTTGTAGTAAAGCAGATATCAATAGAGACATTAGGAAATCAGGCAAAGTACAAAGTGTGTGAGAGAAAAAGATATTTTTAACAGGGTTGAGGTTGAATATATAATCTGAGGAAGAAACAAATATGTAGTCACCAATAGGAATGATATTTGAGAGCATTTGGGAACCAGGACATGGATGTTGTTAGTAATACATGGTCACATTCAATTTAGGCTTTGGTACAATCATAAGTGGGACCCTTGAATTTTGTGTCAGGAATAATATTGATTTTAAATGTATATGTATATCAGGTGAGTAGAGTATTTCTTCCACCGTTTCTGAGGCAATATTTTGAAGACTAATAAATTAGTATTGGGGATACCAGTGGTGTACCTTGTGTCTATGAATATAGAGATGATGCTTTAATAGAAAATACTGTAAATAAATAACATCACTGGTTCCAACTTTAAATAATGGATTGAATTGATATCTGAAAATATATAAGAAATCTTATATTGATATACATTCATTCATTCCAACCAGTTATACATCTAATTTTGATATTAGCATTACGGTTTATCATAAAGAGTGTGTGAGTTTTGCTTCAAAAATGATAATGGAAATCGAAAATAATGTTTTTTGAATGAAGTCTCATAAAAAGACCAGTCAAGAAACATGGAGGAATACATGTTTTAAAGCAGGAAGTGATTGAAAGTGAACCAAATGCCTATAAACTTTTTAACTTGTGGATGAAAGGATATATCCTATGATGTCCATAAACTGAAGAAATAGTAATGTACAAGTGTTGAATGAAAATGACCTTCAAATATACATCATCTCCCATAGGATTCTACTTGCATTGATGTTAAACTGGGTCAGTTACTGTAGAAATATTATGATTTGTAAGCACCATTTACCAAAGTTAGTTTTCAGTACTAAGAAATAAATATGTTTTTCAGTTGGATGAATATTTCTGAGAATAATCTTTTGAAATGTTGATTATAAATCCACATATAGAAACATGAGTGAATTTAGGAAGTGTATAATAAGACACGTGTATTACATATTTTTTTAAAAATCTGGAGAGTATATATATATATATATATATATATATATATATATATATATATATATAGAGAGAGAGAGAGAGAGAGAGAGAGATAGATAGATAGATATAGATATAGTTATAGATATAGATATAGATAGATAGATATAAATAGATAGATAGATAGAAACACACACAGACATTAAAATGTAGTAATATATATGAAAATTGAAATTCATCATGAAATATATATCATCCACATATAAAAAATATTCATTTTACTGAACATGGATTTATGTATAATGTTGTTCATCTAGGAAACATACTCATTGGTTGAATTCCAGTTCCATCTGTATTTAGCGGGAGTGATCTCTTCTCACAATTTGTATCTTCCAAAATCAGTGAGCTCACAAGAATGTACGTGTGAAACCAGGTAGGATTCTAAAAATGCATAAAATAATACATGTGCTGAATAGGCTACAGAGAAAGGGGGACAGGAATTTACATATGTGTTAACTTTAAAAACTCATTGAGAAGTATTACAATGAAAAATTGACTAGATTTATAACACATACCCTTGATAAAGCAGAAGGCAAGTGCAAGTATACACCATGCTTCCTATGAATGGCCTGTATTCCTATTCTGTTAGGTTTCTTTTTCTCCATCATATTAGGGTTAGTAGTCATAGTCTAGTAGGGAATGGATTAGTGTTAGGGACTCAGTATTTCAAATGGAAAAGAACACAATGAATCTAATGTGTATGCAAATATGTTCTACACAAAAATCTTCCCACTCTCATCCAGAACAATGCCTTGACATTACCTTCACCCCAATTAAGACACAATTAGTGGAGAAGAGTTCGAAAATCTGTGAATACATATGTGGAAAGGAAAATGCTCAGGAGTTCACAAACTTGGAGGTGGTAGAACAGTTTCCAAAAGTAAGGAAGAGGGTAAACCCTCCACAAACATGGAGCTTTGCTGCCCTAATGACTTTTTGATAAACTGCCTCTGAGGTTGGGCCCTTTAAATATTTGTTGTTGTCAGGAGCTTTAGCTTCCTTGGTAGTGAGACCATCGATGCTGGCTCTGCATCTATGTGACCTGGACGACATGCTTCCTTATTTTCTAGTGAACATGAGGCAGCAGTTCTGAATTTTCTCTTTTTAATAAACTGTGGCCACTGTGGGCTAAGTTTCTCCCCGTCTGGTCTGTGAAGCCATTTGGTCATCCTCAATTTTTCGTGGTGTTTCTCGATGCTGCACAGGGAGTTTGGTATTGCCTTCATAAAATACAAGGAGTTCAACTGGGACACAGTGCTGGAGGGAGTACTCTCACGTGTGGTGGGTCAGGGTCTGGAGGAGAATGCACCGACTAGGCTTATATCCTACATAGCTTTCCCCCTTGACCATAGCAACCTGATTCTGAACATTGCCCTGAAACCTCTGCATATAACAATATGCCTTTACATATAAGGGTCGGCTGGCTTCACCATGTCAGTCACAAGTCATTTGGAAGCCAATGGCAGATCCACGTGGCCCCACCACAGATGTTTTTTCACACACCTACACTCCACTGCTCTAGGCCCACTACTCGACAGGGTCCAACTTTCTGGCATTTCTGTTCTCCACCAGTCAAACAAGGCACTGTCTGGTACACTCATGATCAGCAACAGGACACCCAAAGGTTCTCCAGTGCCACCTGGTCATGGGAATTTCAAAAGTTTCATGGTACTTATCTAGCCATTTTTCAAGGATGATGTTGGAAGCACTGGGGATTTCAATTTATACAGGAACCTTTAAATGGTGAGGAATGTCATTTCATTGAAATCTCTGGAGGACACTCACAGGCAAAGCTTCCCAAAGAGTGGCCAAAAGGTCACATGAAACTAGCGCCATTGATATCTACAATGTGAGGTACATATGTGTTATTGCTCTCAACTATGGAAGCCAAGTCTTTCAGAATAAAATTATGTGATATCCTGGCTGAGATTCTCCGTCCTCTGTGGAATGCCATCCTGGGCCTAGATCTCAATTTCCAAGGGCGAATCTCATGTGTGGCTGCCAAAAACACCAACATAATTTATGTCAATACTTCTCTGGGTCAGATCCAGAACTCAATCTCTAAGGGGAATCACACCAGACTTCAAGCCCCGGTTGACCTAGGCATCTCTTCCAACTGCCACACAAATGACCACAATTAAAACCAAAACACTCCCAGATGGCTCTCATCTTCTTCCATATAGACACTCATCATCACCTCTGGCTGTAAGTTTCCCTGAGGGGCACAGCTAAAGACAGTGTCCAAAATAAGCTCCCTTGCTTCTCATTTGCCGAAGTCAGGGTGGTCTGGACACCCTTCCTGCGAACCAGGAGTGATCAAATAGGCCTGCCATTGATACAGCTCCACTTCTCCAATCTGAGGCCTACTGACTGTGGGGTTTAGATTCTTTATGTGAATTGGAGTCAGGAGAAAACCCAAGCACCTATGGGCTAGCCTCTGCAGGGATTTGCATAACTAATTTGACCCAAAGATCCCTATTCTAACTTGATGGAAGTCAGGAACCTAACAGAGGAAGGCAAGAGACTTCACCCACAATGACAGCTCTTTTGGCCATTTTGGTTTGGGATGCACACTTGGGATCTTTCTTTAAACCCATCAGGTACTGAGAATCAAAATCACAGCCTCATATAGGGCCAAGAGGCTGATTCAGACCCATACCTTTCCAAAGCAATTAAGCAAAGAGCCACAGGTGATGCCCATTTATTTCCATTTGAGAACTTTTTTCTTCAGGCTTCACAAAAGGGTGGCCTGAGGCAAAGACCTTCCTGACATTCAGGGCAACAGAACAATAGGTAAGCAAAAGGCCCAAAGCAGTGTTTCTCCACTGAGACTTTCCTGGTCACACTGATATCTGAGTTTTCTGAGATGGTCGCCATTCCCTTCAGCTATACAGTACATGGCCATGTCACAGAGCTTGGAGGTGGTGCATATCTTGGACACAAAACCATTAGACTATTATGGAGAATGGCCAGAATTCAGGAAGAATACAGGAATTTAGGATGATAGTAGGTGTTGCCCATGGATAAGGCAAGCTGTAGTCCATTCATAAATTGGGCAAAATGAATGCTGGGAAGCTTTCTACTAGACTGGACACACCCACTGCGGCATTCTTTTTTCTAATGTCTACAACCACGGAGACAGTTGGATACGCAGACATAGAAACACTCGCCTTGTCAAAGACTTATTAGAAACATTCCACTCCAAAACAAACAAACCGACTTTTATACCTATTCTCAGAACATGAGACAAAATTCACAAACTGTTCTCCACACACACAAAGGCACCTTTTCCCCCAAGTAGGGCTGTGACTATCCGAAGTGTAGGCCATAAAATGTTCCCCCAAAATGGCCGTTCCTGTCATAGATCTGGTCTCTTTGGTCAACTCTCTGAAGTTGTCAGGAGCCAGCGGTGAGCCCCTTCCTGTCCTCTCAGGAAAAGCCTCTCTTCAGAGCTTTCCTGGCATTTGGCCACCCTCACATCATCAGATACCAAGAAAGATTTACTCTCTCCTTGGTAAATCCAATCAAGTGAGCTCACTGGGACTGGGACTGGGACTGGCTCTGGGTCCCTGGATTCCAGGATCCCAAATTCAGAGAGTTCCATCACCAGGAATGTAGGTGAGTTCACTTTGTTCAGGAACTGAATGAGGTAACTGCCTTGGCCACCACTTTGTCCTAAGAGTTGCTTCGTATGGTCTCTGAGATGGAGGCTGCCCCTACTTCCTGTGACACTTTCACAAATTAGAGTGGTATAGAAACCATAGGTACATGGGAACAACTCTCCTCCCAGGCGTGGTTTTGTCCTTCTTCCCTACATTAAGAAAAGAGAGGTTGATTCATTTACATCCTTACATCCTTTCAAAAGCCATGGAAGATGACTTTTGCTCTCTCAGGTCCTTCATAGCTGCCTACATCTTCTCCAGGGATTATTTCTGCATGGACTTTTGAGATTCTCAGCTGGTTGAAGATCCCCTATCTTCCTGTATTGTAAGACCAACTCTTTCCGTGCTCTTCTTTAAAGTGAGATTGAGTGAACAGTGTATGATTAGGGTTAATAACATGTTCGATTTGGATTTACAATCATTCTGCTGGATGAATAATGGTATTGGGAACCTGTGATATTTATAAGAATATAGATGTAAAATATATGTATGAGAACAGAGATCTAAGAAATATTTGAAGCCCAGAAAGGCATTGGGCCCTTGATTGGGATACTTAGCTTGAAAATTCTGTTCTGCACCGAGGTTTCAGATAAATCAATATACAATGGCATAGGACCATGTACCTCGGATGATTGAATGTAGAAGAGAACATCTAGTCAAAAAGGGAAGATTGTCAGTATGTTTAGGAAGAAGAGTGAGTTTAGGAGTTGGACGAAAAGGTCTTTAGCAATAGTGTTTCGGTTAGAGAGTGAATGTAAATGTCAGCACATGTGAAGAGACAGTCACAATGATGAAATGGGGAAAATATGTAGGAAAGCAGATATCAATGGGGACCTTAGGAAATCAGGCAATGTATAAAGTGAGTGATAGGATTATATATTTTCAACAGGCTTGAGGTTGAATATATAATCTTAAGAAGAAACAAATATGCAGTCACAAATAGGATTGACATTTGAGAGCATTAGGCAACCTGGACATGGATGTTTTTAGTAATCCATGTTCACTTTCCATTTAGGCTTTGGTACAATCATAAGTGTGACCTTTGCATTTTGTGTCCAGAATACTACTGTGGTAAAATGTATATGTAGATCAGGTGACATGAGTATTTCTTCCATCATTACGGGGACCAAAATTCTTGAAAATTATAATTTAGTACTGGAGATACAAATAGGTGTACCCTGTGTTGATGATTATAGAGATCATGCATGAATAGACCATATAGTGAATAAAGTATATCACTGGTTCCAACTTGAAATAATGGATTGATTTTACCTGTGAAAATATATAGGAAATCATATATATATATATATATATATATATATATATATATATATATATATATATATATATATATACACACACACACAATCATTCCAATCAGTTATTTATCTAATGGTAATATTAGGATTACAGTTTATTATGAAGAGTGTGTGAGTTTTGCTTCAAAAATGATTATGGTATCAAAAATATTGTGTTTAGAAAGAAGTCTATTGAAAACACCATTAAAGAAACATGGAGGAATACATGTGTTCTGAAGTAGGAAGTGATTGAATGTGAACCAAATGCCTATAAATATGTGAACTTGTGGATGAAAAAATACATCCTATAATGTCCATGAACTGAAGAAATTGTAATGTACCAGTTTTGAATAAAAATTAACTTCAAAATAAACATCATGTTCCATAGAAATCTACTTGCATTGATGTTAAAATGGGTCAGTTACTGTAGAAATATTAGGATTTGTAAGCACCTATCACTGAAGTTAGTTTTCAGTACTAGGATACCAATATGTATTTCAGGTGGTTGAGTGTTTCTGAAAATAATCTTGTGAAATGTAATTTATAAATACACATACAGGAATATGAATGAATTTAGGGAGTGTATAATAAGACATATATATTTCATATTTTGGAAAATCTGAAGAGTATATATATATATATATATATATATATATATATATATACATATATATGAAGAGTGTGTATATATATATATATATATATATATATATATATATATATATATATATATATATATATATCTCCACCAATTTTCGTGGTGTTTTTTACTGCTGCACTGGGAGTTTGGTATTGGCTTCATGAAATACAAGGAGTACAACTGAGTCACAATCCTGGAGGGAGTTCTTTCACGTGTGGTTGGTCAGGGTCTCCAAGAGAATGTACGAACCAGTCTTCTATCCCACATAGCATTCCCCGTTGACTACAGCACCCTGATTCTGAACATTGCCCTGAAATATCTCCATATAACAAGATGCCTTTACATATAAGGGTCTGCTGCCTGCCCCATGTCAGTCATAAGGCTTTAGGAAGCCAATGGCAGATCCAGGTGGTCCTACAAAAAATACTTATTCACACACCTACAGTCCACTGCTTGACACCCACTACTCAGCAGGTTCCAACTTACTGGCATCTATGTTGTACACCATTATCACGAAACCCAGTCAATCAAGGCACTGTCTGGTACACTCATGATCAGCAACAGGACATCCAAAGGTTCTCCAGTGCCACCTGGTAGTGGGAAATTAAAAAATTTCATGGTATTTATCTAGCCATTTTTCAGTGATGAAGTTGGAGGCACTGTGGGTTTCAATTCATTTAGGAACCGTGAAATGGTGAGGAAGCTCATTTAAATGAAAACTCTGGAGAAATCTCAAAGGCAAGCCTTCCCAAAGAGTGGCAAAAACGTCACATGAATCCAGGCCAATTGAGGTCTACAATGTGAGGTCTATGTGTATTTGGACTCTCAACTACGGCTGCCAAGTCTTTAAGAATAAAATCATGTGATATCTTGGGTTAGGTACCCCGAGCTCTGTGGAAAGCCAACCTGGGCCTAGATCTCATTTTTCAAGGGTGACTCTCATGTGTGGCATCCTAAAATCCCAACACTATTTTTTGCAATTCTTCTCTGAGGTCAGTTCCAGAACTCAGTCTCTAAGGGGAATCACACGAGAGTTCAAGCCCAGGTGGACCCAGTCATCTGTTCCAACAGCCACACAAATGTCCACAATTGAAACCAAAACACTCCCACATGGCCCTCATCTTCTTCCATATAGATACTCATCATATCCTCTGGCTGGAGGTTTCCATGAGGGGCACAGAACAAGAGAGTATAAAAAATAAACTCCCTTGCCTCTCATTTGCCTTAAGTCAGGGTGGCCTTGACACACTTCCTTTGAACCAGAAGTGATAAAATAGACCTGCCATTAATACTGCTCCACATCTCCAATCTGAGGCCTACTGACTGTGGGGTTTAGATTCTTTATGTGAATTGGAGTCATGAGAAAACCCAAGTACCTCTGGCCTAGCCTTTGCAGGATTTGAAGAACTCATTTGACCCAAGGATCCCTATTCTCACTTAATGGTGGACAGGAACCTTACAGAGGAAGGCAAGAGACTTCATCCCAATGATTGCTCTATTGGCCATTTTTGTTTTGGATACACACATGGGAAATTTCATTAGATCCATCTGGTGCTGAGAATCTAAGCCACAGCCTCACAGGGCCAAGGGGCTGATTCAGACACATCCTTTTCCAAAGCAATTAAGCAAACAGCCACAGGTATGCCAATTCATTTCCATATGAAAACTGTTTTCTTCAGGCTTCACAAAGGGTTGGCCTGAGTCAAAGACCTTCCTGACATTCAGGTCAACAGAACAATAGGTTAGCAAAAGGCCCAAAGCAGGGTTTCTCCACTGAGAATTACCTGGTCACACTGATATCTGAGTTTTCTGAGATGTTCGCCATTCCCTTCAACTATCCAGTTCATGACCATGTCACAGAGCTTGGAGGTGGAACATATCTTGGACACAAAACCATGAGCCTATTCTGGAGAGTGGCCAGAATTCAGGAAGAAAATAGGAACTTAGGAATATAGCAGGTGTTGCCCATCATAAGGCAAGCTACAGTCCATTCATAAATGTGGCAGGATGAATGCTGGGAAGCTCTCTGCTGGACAGGACACATCCATTGATGCATTCTCTTTTCTAATGTCTACAACCACGGACACAGTGGGATACACAGACATAGAAATACTCTCCTTGTCAAAAGACTTACTAGAAACTGTTCACTCCAAACCAAACAAACCGACTTTTCTACCTGTTCTCAGAACATGAGACACAACTACAAACCCACAACCACACCCACAAAGGCACCTCGTTCCCCCATGTGGGTCTGTGACTATATAGATTGTCCTCTCACTTTGGGCCATACTATGTTCCCCCGAAATGGCCTGTCCTGTTTCAGATCTGGTCTCCTTGGGCAACTCTGTGAAGTTGTCAGGAGCCAGCGGTGAGCCACTACCTGCTTTCTCAGGAAAAGCCCTGCTTCAGATCTTTAATGCATTTGGCCTTCCTCACATCTCTAGGTACCAAGAAAGACTGACTCTGTCCTTGGTAAATCCAAACAAGTGAGACCACTGGGACTGAGACTGGGACTGGCTCTGGGTGCCTGGCTTCCTGGATCCCAAGTTCAGAGAGTTCCATCACCAAGGAAGTGAGGTGAGGTAACTTCCTTCAGGAACTGAATGAGGTCACTGCCTTGGCAACCACTTTGTCCTACCAGTTGATTCCAAGGGTCACATGAGATGGTGGCTGCCCCTACTTCCTGTGACACTTTCACAAGTTAGATTGGTATATCAACCATAGGAACCCGGGAACAGCTCTCCACAGAGGCCTGGTTTGGTCCATCTTCTGTACATTAAGAAGAGAGAGTTTGATTCAGACACATCCCTTCATCCTGACCAGGTTTTTTGCCATGGAAGATGACTTTTGCTCTCTCAGGTCTTTCATAGCTGCCTACAACTTATCCAGTGATCATTTCTGTATGGACATTTGAGGTTCTCAGCAGGTGGAAGATCCCCTACATTCCTGTATTGTAAGATCAACTCCTTCCCTGCTCTTCTGTAATGTTTAATTGAGATAACAGTGTATGGTTATAGTTAATAACATGTTAGATTGGGTTAAAAATCATATTGCCGGATGAATAATGGTATTGGAACTTGCGATATGTATAAGAATATATAGGTGAAATATATGTATAAAAACAGAAATCTAACTATGATTTGAAGCCCAGAAGGGCATTGGGCCCTTGATTGGTATATGAAGCGTTGAATTACGTTCTGCACAGATTTCTCAGATACGTCGACATACAAAACACTGTTGCAATCTTGAGAAATGTTTGCTAATCTTTTTTCCCAGAATGTGCTGTTCTCAACTGCCAAAGTGCAGAATGTACTCCCTCACTTGGTGTCATGGAAACCGCCCACTGGCCCTCACCCATCAATAAACTTCCCTCCCTTCCCTCTCCAAGGATAGTATATAAGCTCTGCTTAAGCTGTTCTCAGGGCTCTCTGCTTTATTCAAGTGAGCTCTGAGGCCCAGCATTTTGGACCCCAAATAAACCCTTTGCTGTTTTATGAGACAATCTCTTGGTGGTCTCTTATTCCGAAGCTAGCCCGACCTTTACATATTAAGGTTCCACCGAGTTCCAGCAGCGGCGGACGAGAGACCCCAACGGGATCCTCTCGGGGTAAGAAAGGCGCTTCTTTCTGGTTTCATGTTTCAGGTTAGGGCTTGGCAAAATCGCTGGCGATGAAGAGCCTGAGCTCTCTCCTATGGTGGCAGAGAGACGTGGTCACAGAGACACAGGGCACTTCCTTGGGGAACGCCCCAGAGGACTGAACAATAGTCTCCTCAACTCAGTGATATTTTGTTTCAGATTCAGTATTGCCATCCCATCGGGTTTTGCCAGCTACTCAGTCCTGGTCTCAGTGTTGGACGTTTTTTGCCTGTCTTTATTGTCTTGTATTTTCTGTGTCCTGTGTCATTGCTTTTACTGTTTGTGTACCTTTCATTATGGGACAGAGCACTTCAATACCTCTGTCGCTGACCCTTGATCACTGCACCAAAGTCCGATTAAGGGCTCAGATATTTCTTATTTAGTAAAACACTGGACATGGCAGACTCTCTGTGCCTCAGAATGGGCACACCTTTGGAGTCAGATGGCCCCTAGAAGGATCTTTCTACTTCCCACTAATTTAAAAAGTTAGAGATATTGTCTTTCGGCCGGGGCCACATAGCCATCTGGATCAACAGCCATATATCTTAACTTGGCAGGACCTCTACAAATCTCCTCCTCCATGGGTGAAGTCTTTACTTGCCCCTGTCCCTGCTCCTACTCCTTCCCCCATGATCTCTCAAACCCTATACTCCTCCATCTCCTCCACCCTCTGTTCTTCCTGAGTCACAAGATTTGACTCTACTGGACTCTCCTCCCCCTACTTATCCCCTGCCCTCATCCCCTAACCCACAACACCCTCTAAGTGATTCTCCTTCTGCTGGCTCTGCCTCTCTGCCATTGGAGGAAGCTAAGCCAGCCCAGTGCCCTCCAGATAACTCCCCCGTGGCACAAACACCCACTCTTTCCCTTTAGGAAGCTGGCCCGGCTAAAGAAACTCGCCAGCGGCGAATGATTGAAAACCTTGGAAATCCAGTGAAGCACCCCCTCCGTCCCTACGGGCCAATGATTGACGATGCCACGGGGGGGAAATGCAAGCCTACCAGTATTAGCCTTTCTCCTCTTCAGACCTATATAACTGGAAAAATAACTATCCCCCTTTTTCTGAGGAACCCACCTGGCTCACAGGTCTGGTTGAGTCATTGATGTTTTCACACCAGCCTACTTGAGATGACTGCCAACAACTCCTAGGGACTCTCTTCATGACAGAGAAATAAAAGAGAATCCTCCTGAAAGCTAGAAAAAATATCTTCAGACCAGATGGGTGACCAACACAACTTCCCAACATAATCATAGCCGGCTCACCTTTGAACCGACCCAACTGGGATCCCAAAACATTTGAAGGTAGGAAGAATCTGTCCACTTATCATCGGGCTCTAATAGTGGGACTCTGAGTGGCGCTAGGCGACCAACTAATTTGGCCAAGGTAAGAGAGAATATTCAATGGCCTGTTGAATCTCCCTCTATGTTTCTAAAGAGAATTATGGAGGAATATATGAGATATACTCCTTTCCATTCTTAGGCAGAGGATCCAAAGGCACCTGTCACGATGGCCTTTATTGGACAAGCTGTCCTGGATTTTAAAAGAAATTTACATAGCTTAGATGGATTAAAAGATATGACTTTGAGAGATTTAGTCAGAGATGCCGAGAAGGTATACTATAAGAGAGAAACTGAGGAAGAGAAAGGAGCAAAGGGAGGATAAAAGAAACAAATACAGACTAAGGCGTTGACTAAGGTCATGGTCACAACAACAAATAGGCCAGAAATTTAAAAACAGGGAGACAGGAAAGGATGCCTGGACCCACACCAGATGCCACCCCTGGCCTCAGATCAATGTGCCTACTGTAAAGAAAAAGAACACTGGCAAAGAGTGCCCCAGAAATAGACAGCCACACCAGTCAACCATTCTGACTCTAGAGGATGACTACGAAAGTTGGGGCTCAGATCCCCTCCCCGAGCTCAGGCTCACTTTTGAAGTGGAGGGGACCCCAGCAAACTTTGAAGTGGATACAGGGGCAATATATTCTGCCCTTTAGGCCCAATTTGGCTCTCTAACAAATAAAAGGTCTCTAATTCAAGGGGCTAATGGCAGTAAATATCGGGCTTGGACAACTAAGAGGACCATGGACCTGGGGAAAGGAAAAATCCATCACTCCTTCCTAGTTTTCCCAGAATGGCTGGCCCCATTAATGGGTAGAGATCTCCTCACCAAGCTTGGAGCCAAAATAACTTTTAACCCTGAAGGACCCAAGTGGAGTTTCTAAATTCTACAGTAAAATCTCCTATAGTCACTCTTCTATCTATGTAATTAGAAAATGTATATCAACTCACTCACATTGTTTCAAAGAAACTGCAGGCTTTCCTGAAGAATCAAGAACGGAGTTTTCCACTAACCAACTCACAGCAAAAGGAAATAACCGAATGGTTACAAAACCCTGTCAGGTCCATCAATTGGTTAATGCTTACCCTTCCAAGCTTCCTGCAGGAAAGCACCTATGAGGAAGCAGACTAGGACAATTCTGGGAAGTGGACTTTACTGAAATTAAGCCAGCAAGGTATGGACTTAAATATCTCCTAGTCTTTGTAGATACAATTTCAGCATGGATTGAAGCCTTCCCCACAAAAAAAAAAAAAAAAAAAAAAAAAAAAAAAAAAAAAAAAAAAAAAAGAAACAGCGCAAATCAAGAAGATCCTGAAAGATATGGCCTGCCTAAGGTAATAGGATCTGATAATGGACCACTGTTCATGACCCAGGTAAGTCAGGGGTTAGCTAGGACCCTGGGAATTAATTGGAAGTTACATTGTGCTTATATATCCCAGAGTTCAGGACAGGTAGAAAGAATAAATAGAACCATTAAAGAGACCTTAACGAAATTAAGCTTAGAGACCGGCATAAAAGATTGGACTATGCTCTTGACTTATGCACTGTTTTATGTAAGAAATACTCACTCTGTTTTTTTTGTGTAACCTCACCCCCTATGAAATGCTCTATGGAGCCCCTCCTCCAGTAAGGGACCTATCCCAAACTCTAAGACCTAACGATCCATTCCACACCTCCATGCTCGACAGACTTAAAGCTCTTGAAAGAACTCAGCAATACCTGTGAAAACAAGGGGCCACTGCCTACCAACCTAGGGACGAGGGGACTCCATATAGATATCAAGTAAGAGACTTCATCTACATAAGACAACATCAGGTGTCATCCCTGGAACCCCGCTGGAAAGGACCATACCAGGAGCTACTTATAAATCCTAGAGTGGTAAAGGTAGACAGAATCACTTCCTCGATCCATGCCTCTCATCTGAAGCCTGTGCCCTGTCCAGACTCTGGCTGGAAACTGGAAAAGACTGGTAACAATTTCAAATTGCGCATTCACCATGTGGATAAGGCTATAGACTCTCCCCTTGACCACCAGTACTCCTAACCCTCATCAGCCCGTTCAGCAGCTTTGGCTGATCACAAATACTACTTGACAAGAAGTATAATCTATCTTGCATATAGCCCCCTTAGGGACCTGGTGGCCATCTCTCCACCCAGATATTTGTCAGCTGGCTATAGGTCATTCCTATTGGGATATCCCTGATGAAGGGGATCCCACTAAAATTCCATTAAATCCCATCTGTAACATATAAAATGGAAACAAATATTGTGGATGTAGGGACACACGAGTCAGATGCAGGTTGGCTAGCCTAGATTACTATGTTTGCCTGGGGGACTATGAAAGCCACAAACAGCCACGGCTGTGTGGGGGAAAGCCGACTTCTTCTGGAAGTCATGGGGATGTGAGCATACAGGGGCTGCCTGATGGAACCCAAACTCCTCATCAAATTCAGTACACAGCATTGGCCATATTACCAATTACATAACCAAAACCGATGGCCCCCAGAGGGGTCTCTAGATCCTCAAATTCTGCATGAACTGTTTAACTTCTGCAAGTGCTCAAATGGGTGAAAGGAGATTCCCCTATGTGGAAGCCTTTTCCCTCCTTCACTCACATCCTGAACTATGCTTCTCCAATAGATCCTCACCCTCAGCCTTCTGTTCCAGAATCTCTGCTGTCACTCCCACCTCAGCAATCTGTTTTCTCCCCTCCAATTACTTGATCAAAAACCCAAACCTCCACCACTTCTCAGACCATTGTCCTTCTGCTGATGTAGAAGGTACTGAGGTAGCCCTCCACCCACTCATTCCTCTCTTCTCCTGTCAGTGCCAGCACCGGGTCCCAACAGGTCCTCTTACCAGCTAACCCAAAGCTCAAAGCAGATGAGGAGAGCCCTCAGACCCTTATTCAAGATGTAATGAAAATAACCTTTAAAGTTGCTTTGTCATCACTGAAAACAGGTTAATAAGAATTTAAAGTCCCTCACAGGATTTGTGGGATATTCTCTCCCATCTTCCCCTCTGCTCCAAATGTTCTACTGCTCATGTTTTTCTTCCTAGAAAAATCCCAAACCTCTTTCCAATTATTCTTTTACATCTCTCCTTCCTCATTCTCAGATACTCGGAGCTGCGTTCAGCCCCACCTTCTGCGTTTTCCCCTGCTGTACCATTCCCACAGAAAAGTCTTAACTGACCTTCTCCAGAAGTCTCCTCCATGGCTGACTTTAGGACTTTAGGCAAAAGAGTCCCTATAAAAGAGTTCAATGTAGATAAACTTTCTCTTTTCGTGTTGCATTGTTCAACTTGGTTACTGGATAAAAAACACAGCGCATCTAAGCTAGACACCCCCTTAGTAGTTTTTCACAAAATATGTGAACAAGGCCTCTGGCCTTAGCTGAGGCTTCACAGAGATGGCTACATTTCTAAGATAAAGAAGTTACCAAATGAACTTTATGGTAATAGCTGGCAGGGGGAAAAAAGAAAGTGAAGAAAAAGCTCTCCCCCTCCCAGGTATCCTTGAAAAGTTAACTTGCCCAGAACAGAGGAAAAAACAGAAACAAAAACTGCTTTTTGTGAACTTCTGCAGACTGTGAACTTCTGAGCCCCTTCCCTTACATGTTTGGTACAAAATTCTGAAACTATCTAAACTTGGGGTTCAGCGGGTTAATTGATTACAACAGAAGCCATGCCCTCTGAATCCGATTGCATCCAAATAGTACTGTTTCCCTGTCTTCGGTGCTATCTTAGGTGCCTTGCCTTGTCCGTCCTTACAACCATATAATTCTATATACTTAAACATTTTGTATGTTTTCATAAAATGATCAACAGATGTGATTAATTTTGTAATGATGCAGATGTTTCCCAGAGTGCACTATCATGTTGCAGGTTCATTTCAAGATCAAATAGGAGGGCATACAACCTGGTTTCACTGGAAACATATACCCTCACTTTAGCCATCCTATTAGCAATAGGAGTTGCTGCAGGGGTGGGCACAGAAACCACTGTCCTCATCCATGGGACACAACAAATGAACCAATTAGAAGCAGCAATAGACCAAAACTTAAAGATATTAGAAACCTCCTTCAGAGCTTTGCAGGAATCTTTTACCTCTCTATCTGATGTTGTTTTACAGAACAGTCGGGGGTTGGACCTCTTCTTCATGACAGAAGGGGGCCTTTGTGCTGCATTGAAGGATGAATGTTGTTTTTATGCCGACCATACTGGAGTTGTAAAAATATCTATGAGTAAAATAAAGGGACATCTTGAAGAGCATCAATGAGAGAGAGAGGCCCAAAAAGTGTGGTTTGAGTCTTGGTTCACACATTGCCCCTGGTTAACTATGCTTTTATCAACCCTGGCCGGGCCAAAAATAATCCTCATATTATTGCAAACTATAGAACCGTGTTTGCTCAACCGTGTAATTTCTTTTCTCCAATCTCAAATTGGACAAGTTAAACATATGGCAATACCCCACTAGCAGACATAGAGTGTACACCCCCTAATGATCACTTTTATGATTAAAAGTAGCCAGATGAAGACGTGGGGAATGAAAGGTTAATAAAATAGCTACTTGTCACTTCCGGTTTTTCTGTATGCTTAGAAAAACACTGTTGAAATATTGACAACTGTTTGCTAATCTTTTTCACAGAATGTGCTGTCGCCAACTGCGAAATTGCATAATGTACTCCCTCACCCGGTTGCACGCACACCGTACACTCACCCTGACCCATCAATAAATTTCCATTCCTGCCCTCTCCAAGGAAAGTATATAAGATCTGCTTAAGCTCTTCTAAGGGCTCTATGCTCTATTCAAGTGATCTCTGAGCCCCAGCATGATGGACCCCCATTAAACCCTTAGCTGTTGCATAGGACAGTCTCTTGGTGGTCTCTTCCTCCGACGCTCGTCTGAATATTATTGGATGAATGAATGTAGAAGAGAACATCCAGTCAAAAAAAGAATTGTAGGTAGGATTAGGAAGGTAATCCGTCGGTTTAGGAAGAAGAGTGAGTGTAGGATTGGAAACAAAATTTTTTTAGCAATTGGGTTTCGGTTAGAGAATGAATTTAAATGTCAGCACATTTGAAGAGTCAGTCACAATGATGAACTGGGGAAAACTTGTAGGTAAGCAGATATCAATAGAGACATTATGGAATCAGGCAAAGTATAAAGTGAGAGATAGGCTTAGACATTTTCAACAGGGTTGAGTTTGAATATATAATCTTAGGAAAATTCAAATTTGTAGTCACAAAAGGATTGACATTTGAGAGCATTAGGCAACCTGGACATGGATGTTTTTAGTAATCCATGTTCACTATCCATTTAGGCTTTGGTACAATCAAAAATGTGAACTTTGAATTTTGTGTCCAGAATATTTCTGTGATTTAATGTGTATGTAGATCAGGTTACATGAGTATTTCTTCAACCATTTCTTGGAGTAATATTGACTGACTACTACTGACTGATAGGTAGAGTTTCTTTATGTGATTTGGAGTCAAGATAAAACACAAGAACCACTTCAGGGCTTGAAGAACTCATTTTACCGAAAAGATCCCTATTCTCCCTTGATGGAGGTCAAAAACCTAACAGAGAAAGGCGAGAGACTTCATCAACAATGACTGTAATTTTTGCCATTTTGATTTTGGATGCACACATGGTATCTTTCTTTAGATCCATCAGGTGTTGGGAATCTAAGCCACAGCCCCACAGAGGGCCAAGAGGCTTATTCAGACACATCCCTTTCCAAAGCAATTAAGCAAAGAGCCAAAGGTGATACCCATTCATTTTCATTTGAAAACTGTTTTCTTCAGGCTTCACAAATGGGTGGCCTGAGGCAAAGACCTTCCTGACATTGTGGGCAACAGAACAATAGGTAAGCAATAGGTCAAAAGCAGGGTTTCTCCACTGAGGCTTTCCTGATCACACTGTCCCTGCTCTTCTGTAAAGTTAGATTGAGGGAACAGTGTATGGTTAGAGTTAATAACACCTTTGATTTGGGTTAGAAATCATTCTGCAGGATGAATAATAGTTTTGGGAACCTGTGATATTTACAAGAATATGTAGGTGAAATATAAGTAGGAAAATAGAAATCTAGGTAAGATTTGAAGCCCAGAAGAACATTGGGCCCTTGATTGGGTTACTTCGCTTTGAATTTATTTCTGCCCAGATGTCTCAGATACATTGATATACAATGGCATTAGGACCTTGTACCTTGGATGATTGAATGTTGAAGAGAACATCCAGTCAAAAAGGGAAAGTAGGTAGGATTAGGAAGATAGTTGCTAGGTTTAGAATCAAGAGTGAGTATAGGATTTGGACCAAAAGTTCTTAAGCAACAGGTTTTCGGGTACAGAGTTAATGTAAATGTCAGCACATGTGAAAAGTCAGTCACAATGATGAACTGGGGAAAATATGTAAGAAAACAGATATCAATAGAGACATTAAGAAATCAGGCAAAGTATAAAGTTAGGGATAGAATTACCCATTTTCAACAGGGTTGAGATTGAATATATAATCTTAGGAAGAAACAAATATATAGTCAACAATAGGATTTACATTTGAGAGCATTAGGCAACCTGGACATGGATGTTTTTGGTAATCCATGCTCACTTTCCATTTAGGCTTTGGTACAATCATAAGAGTGACGTTTGCTTTCTGTGTCCAGAATATTAGTGTGATAAAATGTATATGCAGTTCAGGTGACATGAGTATTTCTTCCACCATTATTGGGAGCAATATTTTTAAGATGTATAAATTCGTATTGGGGGAATGAAGAGGTGTACCCTGTGTCAATGAATATAGAAATAATGCATGAATAGACCATACTGTGAATAAATAATATAACTGGTTCCAACTTTAAATAATGCATTGATTTGATATCTGAAAATATACAGGAAATCTTAAATTGATATACATACATTTATTCCAACCAGTTATACATCCAACGGTTATATTAGTGTTATGGTTTATCATGAAGAGTGTGTGAGTTTTTCTTCAAAAGTAATTATGAAAATCAAAAATAATGTGTTTGAAATGCAGTCTCATGAAAAGACCAGTCAAGTAACCTGGAGGAATATATGTGTTCTGAAGCAGGAAGTTATTGATATTGAAACAAATGCCTATAAATTTGTGAACTTGTGGATAAAATATAAACTGAAGAAATAGTAATGTACCACTCTTGAATTAAAATGAACTGCAAAATACACATCATGTCCCATTGGAAACTACTTGCATTGTTGTTAAACTGGGTATTGTTTAGAAATATTAGGATTTGTATGCACCATTCACTGAAGTTAGTTTTCAGTACTAGGAAAAAAATTATATTTCAGGTGGATGAATATTTCTGATAATAATCTTTTGAAAAGTTGATCATAAATCCACATGCATGAATATGAATGAGTTTAAGGAGTGTATAAACTGACTCATATATTTCATATTTTGAAGAATTTGGAGAGTGTATATATATATATATATATATATATATATATATACACACACACACACACACACACACACACACAGATATTAAAAACCAGCAACATATATGCCAATCGAAATTCATCATAAAACATATATAATCCACAGATGCAAAAGTATTTATTTCACTGAAAGTGGATTTATGTATAAATTTGTTCTTCTAGGAAGCTCACTCATAGGTTGAGTTTTCAGTTCCAGCAGCACTTATGAGCAGTGATCACTTCTCAAAATTTGAATCTGCCAAGTCAGTCACCTCACGCAAATGTTTGTGTTATACCAGGTACGATTCTATATGTGCATATAAAAATACATGTGCTTAATAGGCTACTAAGAGAGGAGACAGGAATTTGTTGAGAACCACAGCTGAAGGGGCCCCAGCAAACTTCCAGCTGCCAGCAAATTTCCAGCTGCCAGTTGATTATTATCTCACAGCAGCCCCAGCAACATCTAGCTTATTGGGTCCTCTGCGGTGATGCACATTGTGTTGTTTCCCTGCCCTTTCAAACCACAGAGCTGCTCATTGGGGGACTTTTTTGGCTCCACCTACGTGACCCAGCCAATCGGCCTCAAGAACAGGAGGATTTTGGGAGGTGGAGAGGCTTATGGGTGTGAGAGAAACTTTACAAGGAAGACAGTGGTGACAGTTGGGCTCTGAGGGTTTTTCCTGAGGAGCTATTTTGCTTGGCGTGTGTGGTTCTAAAAATAAAGTTCAATTCTCTTGACAAGTGGCTCCTGAATCGTGCTCAGCCAGACTGCAGCATTTGGTGGCTCGCACGGGGAGTGACTGAGGGTAAGTGATAAGTTAAACTGCTCGGCCCTGAGGGCAGGGCAAAAGGATGGGTAGCCATTTTAAGATTCCTCTTTTGTTTTGCTTCACTTTGGTTTAAGTTGCCTGTCCCTGGAGATGAGTGAGATGAAAAAAAAAAAAAAAAAAAACTGCTCGCATGTGAGAAAAAACTATTTAAGTCTGAGGAACAGATAGGGATAAAGGACGAATGCACATGTCAGGAGGATAGAAAGGCTATAATGACTTTTTGTTGTTCCCTTTTTATTTCATTATGTCTTGGTTTTGTTTGGCATCATCTTGTTGGGTTGTGTTATAGTAGAATTACTGAATCAGAAATTAGTAAATAACAAACTGAAAGAGTGTTAAGTAAATTGTTAGAGGAAAGAGGCATCTCAGGAAAATCAAGAACAGTCAGAGCATTCATTGATACAATACAAAGATGTAGCCCATGGCTTTTTAAGGAGGATTTGTTGAATATATCACAATGGAATCATCATGGTGAAGATTTAAAAAGAATAGAAAAGAACAGCCCAGGGACTCTGCCAGTTAGCACATTGCCATTGTGGACGTTCATATCTGGTTTGCTTAGTCCAAAGCCTTCAGTTCAGACAAAGATAGAGGAACAAAGCTTAGAGCAGAAAAAGCCATCAGTGGGAAAGTTACAAAAGGAGACTGCTACTAACAACTTTCTATCACCAGAGGGCGTAAGTGCCCAACCAACAGCGCCACCTCTACAGGAGACTGTGATTAACACCTTTCTATCACCAGAGGATGTAAATGTCCAACTAAAAAGGCTACCTCCATATGCTGGGAGGCCCCCAACCCCCGCAGTCGATAGATCGGATCCTGAGACAGGATCTTAAGTATTAACATGACCTCTATTTGAGGTAGGAGGTCAGCGAATTCACCATTCTTTAAATTTCAAAACAGTGAAGCAGCTAAAAGAGGCTGTAACGACCTATGGTCCTCAAGCACCCTTCATAGTAAGCTTGGTCGAATCCATTAACAACTTGAACATGACGCCAGCAGAATGGGCTAATACGTGTAAAGCTGTGCTAAATGGAGGTCAATACCTGTTACGGAAGGTTGCCAATGAGGAATTTTGCAAGGAGACGGCTAGGCGAAATGCAGCAGCTGGTTATCCTCAGAGACATCTAGAAATGTTGTTAGGAGAGGGACCTTATGATGATTAGCACCAACAAATTTCATATGATCCTGGCGTATACGCAAAAATTGCTGAAGAGGCGGTTAGGGCATCGAGGACTTTATAAGGACATGGAGGTTTACAAGGTCAATTATCTAAGGTAATACAAGGAGCTAAAGAATCATAAGCTGAATTTGTAGATAGCCTTATTCAAACAGCTACCAGAGTTTTTGGGAATACAGAACAAGCAATGTCATTAATAAAACAACTGGCTTATGACCAAGCAAATCGTTGGTGCAGAGATATCAACAGACCATGGAAACATGAAGATTTAAACATATTTATTAAATTATGTAGAGACGTTAATGAACAAGAGCAAGTCGTGGCAGCTGCAGTAAAACAGGCTTTAGATGTCAGAGACATTAATGAACAAGGGCCAATTGTTGCAGCTTCAGTAAAACAGGCTTTAGATGCCAGGACAAGCACATGCTACAATAGTGAATGAACAGGATACTTTAAAAGGAATTGCCCCATAGGAGGAGGGTTTAACAAAACTAGGCATCAAAGGAGTAGAATACCCGGTATTTGCCCACGATGTCGTAGAGGGAGACACTGGGCTAATGAACGCCATTCTCAAACCACCATAGAGGGTACTTCATTATCAAAAAACAAAAAAAGGACTAGGTGTTTATCCACGATATCATGGAGAAAGGCTTTGGGCTCCATTGCCAAAAAATCGACATGGGGCCCCAATGCTCTGGGGCCCAAAACCACAAATATACGGAGCACTGGAAGAACCCAGCAACCCCATCACATTAGTGCCCAGGACACATTGTCCATCAGATCCCTCATCAGACAAACCAGAGGGAGCACAGGGTTGGACATCTTCGCCTCCACCAGATCAATACTAACTCCAGAGATTGGAGTTCAAATCATTCCCGCAGGGGTGAAAGGACCTCTTCCCAAAGGAACAGTAGGCTTATTTTTTGGATGCAGCTCTTCTACTCTAAAAGAACTTATGATTAGTCCTGGGGTAATTGATCCTATTATGAAGGTGAAATAAAAATTATTGCCAGTTTTCCAAAGGGTATATAAGTAATTTCACCAAGAGATAGAATAGCACAGTTACTAATAATACCCAGCTTACATGATAAATTTTTGAGTCGTACTGTAGAAAGACGTTATAAGGGATTAGGCTCCACAGGTGTAGATTGGGCTATGCTTTCTTTACGTTTAGATTCTCACCCCATGCTAAAACTAAATATTCAAGGACATGAATTTAATGGGCTACTGGATACATCATCTCTCATCAAGAATGGCCAAAACATTGTCCATTAAAACAAGCCATTCAAATGCTTTGAGGCCAAGGAGTGGCAACTAATCCCCATAAAAGTGCAATGGTATTAGATTGGAAAGATTCTGAAGGATGTGAAGGAACTATACAGCCATATGTATTGGATCAACTTCCCGTAAATTCATGGGGTTGAGACGTCCTAGATCAATTATGTTTGACATTAACAAATAACATCAATCAAAATGCACCCACTCTTATGGCTAGACAGGTTTTTAGGAAAGAAAAAAGATAAGAAAAACAAGAACAAGTTATAGCAGCACCAATACAAATAGATCAAGGAACAGATAGACATGGGTTGGATTTTCAGAAAGGGGCAATGAGACGAGACAATAAAAATTACTAGGAAATCAGAATGACCAGTACGGTTTCCTCAGTGGCCCCTGACCAAAGAAAAGATACAAGCAGCCCATGACCTGGTCAAACAACAATTAGCGGAAGGACAGATACAACCTTCTGTATTTCCCCATAATACTCCCATTTTTGTCTTCAAAAAGAAATCTGGAAAATGGAGATTATTGTAAGATTTAAGAGCCATTAATAATGAGATGGTTATTATGGGACCTGCTCAATCAGGGATTCCTCAATTGTCTGCTTTGCCAAAAACTTGGTATGTTTTCGTTATAGATATTAAAGATTGTTTTTTTTTTTTTTTTTATTCCAATTCATCCTGAGGATAGTCCACGTTTTTCATTTACTATCCTTGCACTGAATCATGAAGGTCTTGATCAGACATATGAGTAGAAAGTACTCCCTCAAGGGATGGCTAACAGCCCAACTATGGGTCAAATTTATGTTAACAAAGTAATCCAGCCACTTAGAGATTGAAATCCTACACTACAAATATTTCAATATATGGAAAAACCTAAACACACAAAACTAAAAACCCATTGCTAGAATTTTATGCCACACTAACAAACTTATTAAAAAATTATAATCTAGAGATAGCAATAGATAAAGTACAATTAAATTTTCCAATTAAATATTTAGGAGTTCTATTATCCTCAACCATAATCAGTCCACCAAAAATTCAAATACGAGTAGATCAACTCAAGTCAATTGATGACTTTCAAAAGTTATCAGGAGACATAAATTGGATAAGGCCTTATCTAGGTATACTAACAGGAGAGTTGGGACTTTTATTTGATATACTAAAAGGTCTCTCAGATCCAAATTCACCCAGAATGTTAATGCCTGAAGCAAGAAAGGCATTAAAAATCATTGAAATATATATGGGAAATATGAATTTGAATAGAGTTCATATAATTTTGCCTTTATTATTTATTGTACTACCAACAAAAATATTCCTACAGGAGTATTTTGGCAAGAAGGTCCATTATTA
Organism: Callospermophilus lateralis; assembly: GCF_048772815.1. Taxonomy (NCBI): domain Eukaryota; kingdom Metazoa; phylum Chordata; class Mammalia; order Rodentia; family Sciuridae; genus Callospermophilus; species Callospermophilus lateralis. The sequence goes on along the minus strand of NC_135313.1, from coordinate 117,892,995 downwards.
TGGATACATTTATCTTATTCTTCTAACATTATTATTACTAGGTATCCTGAGGCTGAGGGACAATTAATAATCATAGGAATAAAAGCAGCAAAGGGAGTATTTGCCATTGCTTCCAATAAAATTAATACTCCATATACTATTAATCAAATTGATGAATTAGCTAATGAGTTAAATACTTGGGCAATAATCATGTATAAATCTAATGTTTCAATTGATAACCACTTACCATCTAATCCTTTATTGTCTTTTTGGTCATTGCATGGTGTAATTTTTCCAAAAATGACAAGAAAATCACCTATCATGAATGCTCCAAATATATTCACTGATGGGTCAAATAATGGTACAGCAGCAATAGTTACACCTTATCAAACTTTTACATTTTTAGTACCCAAACAATCAGCTCAAAAGGTAGAGCTTAATGCAGTATTACAATCTTTTGTGATGTTTAATTTTCTGTATTTAATTTATTTTCCGATAGTCAGTATATAGTGAATGCTATAGTATCCCTTGAAGATGCTGGTAGGATTTTCCCTTCCTGTAGTGTTTTCTCTTTGCTTTCCAGTATACAATGTCTAATCTGGGACAAAAAGATCCGTTCTTTATAGGACATATCAGGGCACATACAGGATTGCCTGGAGCCCATATTTTGGGCAATGATTTAGCAGATAAAACTACACATGACATACATACATATTTTGTCTACACTAGAAGAAGATAGAATTTTTTTAAAAAAGTTCCGTATCAATGCTAATACTTTACAAAACAGTTTTAAAATAACTAAGGAACAAGACAGACAAATAATAAAACAATGTCAATATTGTGTGACCTTTTTACCACAAGTTAATCTTGGAGTCAATCCTAGAGGATTGATACCTAACCATATTTGGCAGATGGATGTCACACACTTGCCAGAATTTGGAAAATTAAAATATTTGCATGTACCCTTTGATACTTCTTCTGGATTTTTGATGGGCTCCCTTCATGCTGGAGAAAAAACTAAAGATGTTATAGCTCATTGCTTAAAAAATTTTGCCACTGTGGGCATTCCAAAACAGTTAAAAACAGATAATGCCCCCGGTTATACTTCTACCTCTTTTAAACAATTTTGCTCATCATTTGGCATTACTCATATTACATGAATCCCTTGCAATCTACAGGGACAAGGCATAGTTGAAAGAGCACATCAAACTATTAAAATGTACTTATTAAGGCAAAATGACGAAATTGCGAAGGGGTATATAATCCTAAAAGATAAACTTAAAATAACCCTTTTTACTCTAAACTTTTAAAATTTGGATTCATCAGGACTTTGTGCTGCGGAAAGGCATATGTGTCCAAAAAATGTGTATAAGCCCAAGATACTTTGGAAGGATATTCTAACAGGACAATGGAAAGGTCCTGACCCAGTAATTGTCTGGAGTCAGGGGTCTGTTTGTGTGTTTCCACAGGAAGAACAGCAACCAATTTGGATTCCAGAGAGATTAACTAAAGTCCTGAACCAGTGATTGTCTGTATTCGTAGGTCTGTTTTTGTGTTTCCACAGGAAGAACAGCAACCGATTTGGATTCCAGAGAGATTAACTAAAGTGATTTCTATAGATCAAAAAGAAGATGATTTGGCTCAAATCCATAATAGCTGATATCAAAAACTCCAGTTTGGCTATCCTTACATCTGCGAAAAAACCAGGATGCTTTTATCAATATCTATTTTATTATTGTCCTTTCCCACATTCTATTTTGTTTTTTGAGCTCATACAGACCTAGATTAATTTTTGGTGATCAGTCCTATTTTTTTGTCTATAGAGTTTTTAAACATTCCAATGGTGATTTCACCTGTAAAAAATTATAAGGCCTTTACTATTATGTTATGTGTTTTATGTATTATATTATGTGTGCACACTTGTTCTTTGTGTTATATGTTTGAATGTACATATGTCCATATATCATATATCATGAGCACTAATGAAAAAATGGATCCAAATATTTTTATTTATTCACGTGATTTAAATGGTTTAAATTAAATTGGATAAACAACTGTTGAGAATTGTTTTAACATGTGAACAAAATAGAGGTCAACAGAACTGTTTGTTTACCTTCACCTTTCCATTTCATTATATTTAATAATTGTCTTCAAGATAATGTAAATTGTTAAGAAAATTGTTTTCTTTTAGTGCCTTCTGGAATGTTACATAATTTTTTCTTTATCCATTATTGCCACAATTCCTATCTTCATCCTAGTGCCGGTGAAGACAATGATAAAACCAATCTACAGCTTCTTCAATAGCCATCACTGAACTGCTTGCAGAACTTGCCTGGACTATGTATCACTTCTATGCATTGTGAATGCACTTGTATGCATTGTGCACTGTCGATGCAGCAACTTGTGGTAATGTTGGGGTATTTATGCTGATGCTGTCATTGGTGGTACAATTTTTCCAAAAGGAGCCATCAATTGGCTTGGTGTATGTTCCCTATTCTCACTTGATACAGGTCAGGAACCTTACAGAGGAAGGTGACAGCCTTCATCTGCAATGACTGCTCTTTTGATCATTTTGGTTTTGGATGCACACATAGGATCTTTCTTTAGATCCATCAGGTGCTGAGAATTTAATCAACAACCTCACACAGGGCAAGAGGCTGATTCAGACACATCCCTTTCCAAACAATTAAGCAAAGAGCCACAGGTGATGCCCATTCATTTCCATTTGAAAACTGTTTTCTACAGGGTTCACAAAGGGGTGGCCTGAGGCAAAGAACTTTCTGACATTCAGGGCAACAGAACAATAGGTAAGCAAAAGGCCCAAAGCAGGGTTTCTCCACTGAGACTTTATTGGTCACACTGATATCTGAGTTTTCTGAGATGCTCGCCATTCCCTTCAGCTATCCAGGACATGGCCATTTCACAGAGCTTGGAGGTGGTACATATCTTAGACACAAAACCATGAGCCTCTTCTGGAGAGCGGCCAGAATTCAGGAAGAAAACAGCAACTTAGGAAATTAGCTGGTGTTGCCCATTGATAAGGCAAGCCACAGTCCATTCATAATTTGGGCAGGATGAATGCTGGGAAGCTTTCTACTAGACAGGATACATTCATTGAATCATTTTCTTTTCTAATGTCTACAACCACGGACACCGTGGGATACACATACATAGAAACACTCGCCTTGTCAAATGAGTTATTAAAAACAGTTCACTCCAAACCAAACAAACCAACTTTCTACATATTTTCCGAACATGAAACAAACCACAAACCCACACCCACACACCCACAAAAACACCTCCTTCCCCCAAATTGGTCTATGACTATCCGGAGTGTCCTTTGACTGGTGGGCCACACTATGTTCCCCTGAAATGGCCTGTCCTGTATCAGATCAGCTCTCCTTGGCCAACTCTGAAGTTGTCAGGAGCCAGCGGTGAGCCCCTACTTCCTTGCTGAGGAAAAGCAACTCTTCAGAGCTTTCCTGGCTTTTGGCCATTCTCATATCAGTAGGTATCAAGTAAGAATGACGCTGTCCTTGGTAATTCCAAACAAGTGAGACAAGTGGGACTTGGACTGGGACTGGCTCTGGGTGCCTGGCTTCCTGGATCCCAAGTTCAGAGAGTTCCAACAACCAAGGAAGTGAGGCAATTCACTTACTTCAGGAACTGAATGAGTTCACTGCTTGGAAACCACTTTGTACTAACAGTTGATTCAAAGGGTCCCATGAGATGGAGGCTGCCCCTGCCTCCTGTGACACTTTCACAAGTTAGAATGGTATATCAACCATAGGCCCCTGGGAACAGCTCTCCACACAGGCCTGGTTTGGTCCATCTTCTCTACATTAAGAAGAGAGAGTTTGATTCAGACACATCCCTTCATCCTGACCAGGTTTTTTGCCATGGAAGATGACTTTTGCTCTCTCAGGTCTTTCATAGCTGCCTACAACTAATCCAGTGATCATTTCTGTTTGGACATTTGAGGTTCTCAATAGATGGGAGATCCCCTACATTTCTGTATTGAAATACCAACTCCATCCCTGCTCTTCTGTAAAGTTAGATTTAGGGAACAGTGTATGATTAGGGTCAAAAACAGGTTCGATTTGAGTGAGGAATCATTCTGAGGGTTGAACAACGGTATTGGGAACCTGTGATATTTACAAGAATATATACATAAAATATAAGTATAAAAACAGAAATCTAGGTAAGATTTGAAGCCTGGAAGGGCATTGAACCCTTGATTGGGATACTTAGCATTGAATTACGTTCTGAACAGATGTCTCAGATAAATCGATATACAATGGAATAGGATCATGTACTTTGGATGATTGAATGTAGAAAAAAACATCCAGTGAAAAAGGGATGGTCGGTAGATTTAGGAAGATAGTCGGTATGTTTCAGAAGAAGAGTGAGCATAGGATTTGGAACAAAAGTTCTTTAGCAATAGGGTTTCGGTTAGAGAGTGAATGTAAATGTGAGCACATGTGAACAGTCAGAATGATGACCTGGGGAAAATATGTAGGAAAGCAGATATCAATAGAGACATTAAAAAATCAGGCAAAGTATAAAATGAGTGATAGGATTAGACATTTTAAACAGGGTTGAGTTTGGATATATTATCTTAGAAAGAAACAAATATGTAGTCATGAATTGGATTGAAATTTGAGAGCATTGGCAACCTGGACATGGGTGTTTTTAGTAATCCATGCTCACTCTCCTTTTAGGCTTTGGTACAATCATAAGTGTGATCTTTGCATTTTGTGTCCCAAATATTACTGTGATAAAATGTATATGTAGATCAGGTGACATGACTATTTCTTCCACCATTTCCTGGAGGACTATTTTGAAGAAGTATAAATTAGTTTTGGGGGTACAAAGAGGTGTACCCTGTTTCATACAATATATTGATATATCATTAATAGACCATAATGTGAATAAATAATATAACTGTTTCCACTTTAAATAATGGAGTGAATTGATATATGAAAATATTTAAAAAATTTTATATTGGTTTAAAATCATTCATTCCATCGAGTTATACATCTAATGGTAATATTAGGGTTATGGTTTATCATGAAGGGTGTGTGAGTTTTGCTTCAAAAGTGAGTATGCAAATCAAAAATAATGTGTTTGGAAAGAAGTCTCATGAAAAGATCAGTCAAGGAACATGGAGGAATACATGTGTTCTGAAGCAGGAAGTGATTGAAAGTGAAACAAATGCCTATAAATTTGCTAACTTGTGGATGAAATATATATCCTCTGATGTACATAAACTGAAGAAATAGTAATGTACCAATGTTGAATAAAAATGAACATCAAAATCCACATCATACCTCATAGTAATCTACTTGAATTGATGTTAAACAGGGTCAGTTACTATCGAAATGTTAGGATATGTATGCACCATTCAAAGAAGTTAGTTTTCAGTACTAGGAAACAAATATGTATTTCAGGTGGATGAATCTTTCTGAGAATAATCTTGAGAAAACTTGATTATAAATCCACAAACATGAATATGAATAAATTTAGGGAGAGTATAATAAGACATATGTTTCATATTTTGAAAAATCTGGAGAGTGTATATATATATATATATATATATATATATATATATATATATATATATATATACAAAACACACACAGAGACATTAAAAATAGCAATATATATATGCCAATCGAAATTCATAATGAAAAATAACTCATCAGCATATCCAAAAATATTCATTTTACTGAACATGGATTTTTGTATAAGGTTGTTAAAATAGGAAGCTCCCCCATGCATTGAATTTTCAGTTCCAACAGCGTTTAGGAGGAGTGATCACTTCCCACAATTTGTATCTACCAAGTCAGCCACCTCACGAGAATGTACGTGTGATACCAGTTAGAATTCTATATGTGCATATAAAAACACATGTGCTGAGTAGGCTAGAGAGAACGGGAGACAGTAATTCATATATGTGTTAAATTTAAAAACAAATGGAGAAGTATTTCAATTAAAAATTCACTAGATGTATTACTCCTACCCTATGTAATGCAAAATGCAAGTCCTAATATACAGCATGCCTCCTCTGATATCTTTGAATTTTTATTGTGTTTGGGTTATATTTCTCCATCATATTAGGATTAGTAGTCAGAGTCTTGTAGAGTATGGGTTAGTGTCAGGGATTCAGTATTTGAAATGTATGATGCACAAAAATCTTCCCACTCTCATCCAGAACAATGCCTTGACATTACCCTCACCCCAAGTAAAACATAACTAGAGGAGAAAAGTTAAAAATTCTGTTAATACATATCAGGAATGAAATATGCTCAGGAGTTCACAACCTTGGAGGTGATAGAGGAGTCTCCAAAAGTTAGGGACAGGGTAAACGCTCCACAAACATGGAGCTCTGCTGGCCTAAAGACTTCTTGAGAAACTGCCTCTGAGGTTGGGCACTTGAAATATATGTTTTTGTGAGGAGCTTCCTTTGTAGTGAAACCATCAAAGCTGGGTCTGCATCTATGTGACATGGAGGACATAGTTCCTTATTTTCCTCTGAACATGAGGCAGCATTGCTGAATTCTCTATATGTAGGTTAACTCTGTCCACTGGGGGCTAAGTGTCTCCCTGTGTGGACTGTAAAGCCATTTGGTCATTCTCCACTTTTCCTGGTGTTTCTTGCTGCTGCAGTGGGAGTTTTTTATTTGCTTCATGAAATACAAGGAGTTCAATTGGGACACAGTGCTGGAGGGAGTTCTGTCAAGTGTGGTGAGTCATTGTCTGCAAGAGAATGCACCAAGCATGCTTCTACCCCACATAGCTTGCCCCCTTGACCATAGCATCCTGATTCTGAACATTGCCATGAAACTGCACCATGTCAGTCACAATCCATTTGAAAGCCCCTGGAAGATCCACATGGCCCTACAACAGAAGTTTTATCACACACCTGCCCTCCACTGCTGTAGGCCAACTACTGAACAGGCTCCAACTTACTGGCATCTCTGTTCTACACCATTTTCATGAAACCCAGTCAATCAAGGCACTGTCTGTTATACTCATGATCAGCAACCGGACATCCAAACTTTCTCCAGTGAAACCTGGTCATGGGAATTTCAAAAATTTTATGGTATTTATCTAGCCATTTTTCAAGGATGAAGTTGGAGGCACTGTGGGTTTCAATTCATTCAGGAACCGTTAAATGTTGAGAAAGATCATTTCAGTGAAACTCTGGAGAACTCTCACAGGCAAGGCTTCCCAAAGAGTGGCCAAAAGGTCACATGAAGCCAGGCCCATTGAGGTCTACAATGTGAGGTCCATGTGTGTTTTGAGTCTCAACTATGGCTGCCATGTCTTTCAAAATAAAATCATGTGATATCCTGGCTTAGATTCACAGTGCTCTGTGGAAAGCCACACTGGGCCTAGATCTCAGTTTCCAAGGGCGACTCTGATGCATGGCCTAATAAAATCCCAACAAAATTCATGGTAATACTTCTTTGAGGTCAGTTCCAGAACTCAGTCTCTAAGGGGAATCACACCAGAGTTAAAGCCCAGGTGGACCCAGTCATCTCTTCCAACCGCGATACAAATTTCCACAATTAAATCCAAAATACTCCCACATGACCCTCATATTCTTCCATATAGACACTCATCATATCCTCTGGCTGGAGGTTTCCATGAGGAGCGCAGCCCATGACAGTGTCCAAAATAAACTCCCTTGCTCCTCAATTGCCTAAATTTAGGGTTGCCTGGACACCCTTCCTGTGAACCAGGAGTGATCAAATAGGCCTGCCTTAATGCTGCTCTGCTTCTCCAATTTGAGGCCTAATGACTGTGGGTTTTAGATTCTTTATCTGAATTGGAGTCATGAGAAAACCCAAGCATCTATAGGCTAGCCTCTGCAGGGCTTTAAAGATCTCATTTGACCCAAAAGATCCCTATTCTCACTTAATGGAGGTCAGGAACTTTACATTGGAAGGTGAGAGAATTCATCCAGAATAACTGGTATTTTGGCCATTTTGGTATTGAATGCACAGATGGGATCTTTCTTTTGATCCATCTGGTGCTGAGAATATAAGCCACAGCCTCACACAGGTCCAAGAGGCTGATTCAGACACATCCCTTTCTAAAGCAATTAAGCAAAGAGACACAGGTGATGCCTATTCATTTCCATTTGAAAATTCTTTTCTTCAGGCTTCACAAATGGTTGACCTGAGGCAGAGACCTTCCTGACATTCAGGGCAATAAAACAATAGGTAAGCAAAAGGCCCAAAGCAGAGTTTCTCCACTGAGACTTTACTGGTCACATTGATGTCTGAGTTTTCTAAGAAGCTCGCAATGCCCTTCAGCTATCTAGTACATGTCCATGTCACAGAGCTTGGAGGTGGTACATATCTTGGACACAAAACCATGAGCCTATACTTTAGAGAAGCCAGAATTCAGAAAGAAAACAGGAACTTAGGAGGATAGCATATATTACCCATCCATAAGTCAAGTTGCAGTCCATTAATAAATTGGGCAAGATGAATGCTGGGAAGCTTTCTACTAGACAAGACACATCCATTGATGTATTCTCTCTTCTCATGTATCATCCACGGACACCATGGAATATACAGTCAAAGAAATACTCGCCTTGTCAAAGGACTTACTAGAAACAGTTCACTGAATCCAAACAAATCGCCTTTCATACCTATTCTCAGAACAAGAGAAAACCACAAACCTACACCCACACCCACAAAGGCACCTCCTTTCCCCAAGTAATTCTGAGACTATCTGTAGTGTCCTCTGACTGGTGGGCCACAGTATGTTCCCTCAAAATGGCATGTCCCGTCTCAGATCTGTTCTTCTTAGCCAACTCTGTGAAGTTGTCAGGAGCCAGTGGTGAGCCCCTACCTGCTTACTCCAGAAAGGCCCCTCTTCAGTGCTCTGCTGGCATTTGCCCATCCTCACATCAGTAGGTACCAAGAAAGACTGACTCTGACCTTGGGAAAAGCAAACAAGTTAGCCCACTGGGACTGGGACTGGGACTGGCTCTGGGTGCTTGGCTTCCTGGATCCCAAGTTCAGAGAATTCCATCACCAAGGAAGTGAGGTGAGGTAAATTCCTTCAGGAACTGAATAAGGTCACTGCCTTGGTAACCACTTTGTCCTAATAGTTGCTTCCAAGGTTCCCATGAGATGGAGGCTGCCCCTACATCCTGTGACACATTAAGAAGTTAGAATTGTATATCAACCATAGGCACTCGGCAACTGCTCTCCAGACAGGCCTGGTTTGGTCCATCTTCTCTACAATAAGAAGAGAGAGGCTGATTTAGACACATCAATTCATCCTGACCGGGATGTTTGGCATGGAAGATGACTATTGCTCTCTCAGGTCCTACATAGCTGCCTACATCTTCTCCAAAGATCACTTCTCCATGGATCTTTGACGTTCTCAGCAGGTGGAAGATCACTTACATTCCTATATTGTAAGACCAACTCTGTACGAGCTCTTCTGTAAGTTATATTAAGGGAAGAGTGTATGGTTAGGTTTAATAACAGCTTCAATTTGGGTTAGGAATCATTCTGTGGGATGAATAATGGTATTGGAAACTTGCGATATTTACAAGAGTATATAGGTGAAATATAAGTATGAAAGCAGAAATTTAGGTAACATTTGAAGCCCAGAAGGGCATTGGGCACTTGAGTGGGATAATTAGCTTTGAATTATGTGCTGCACAGTTGTCTCAGATAAATCAATATACAATGGAATAGGACCTTGTACCTTGGATGATTGAATGATGAAGAGAACACCCAGTCAAAAAGCTATGGTGGGTAGAACTAGGAAGGTAGTCCGTTGGCTTAGAAAGAAGAGTGAGTATAGGATTTGGACTAAAAGTTCTTTAGCAGTAGGGTTTCAGGTAGAGAGTGAATGTAAATGTCAGCAAATGTGAATAATCAGTCACAATGATGAACTGGGGAAAACATGTAGGAAAGCAGACATCAATAGAGATATTAGGAAATCAAGCAAAGTATAAAGACAGTGATAGGATTAGACATTTTCAACAGGATTGAGGTTGAATATATAATCTTAGGAAGAAACAAATATGTAGTCACCAATAGGATTGACATTTGAGAGCATTAGGCAACCTCTACATGGATGATTTTAGTAATCCAGGATCACTTTCAAATTAGGTTTTGGTACAATTGTAAGTGTGACTTTTGCTTTTTGTGTCCAGAATATTTCTGTGATAAAATATATATGTAGATCAGGTGACATGAGTATTTCTTCCACCATTTCTGGGAGCAATATTTTAAAGACATATAAATTAGTATGGGGGTACAAATTGGTGTACCCTGTGTCTGTGAATATAGAGATAAGGCATGAATAGACCATACTCTGAATAAATAATATAACTGGATCCACTTTAAATAATGGATTGAATTGATATCTGAAAATATATGAGAAATATTATATTGATATACAATCATTCATTCCAACCAGTTATATATCTAATGGTCATCTTATGGTTATGGTATATCATGAAGGGTGTGTGAGTTCTGTTTCAAAAGTGATTATGGAATTCGAAAATAATGTATTTGGCAAGAAGTTTCATGAAAAGACCAGTCAAGAAACATAGAGAAATACATGTGTTCTGGAGCAGGAAGTGACTGAAAGTGAAACAAATGCCTATAAATTCGCTAATTAGTGGATGAAATATATATCCTATGATGTGCATAAACAACAGAAATAGTAATGTACCAGTGTTGAATAAAAATGAATGTCAAAATACACGTCATTTCCAATAGGAATCTACTTGCATTGATGTTAAACTGAGTCAGTTACTCTAGAAAAATTAGGATATGTATGCACCTTTCACTGAAGTTAGTTTTCAGTACTAGGAAACAAATATGTATTTCAGGTGGATGAATATTTCTGAGAATAATCTTGTGAAATGTTGATTATTATTCCACATACATGAACATGAATGAATTTAGGGAGTGTATATAAAACACATATTTCATAATTTGAAAAATTATACACACACACACACACACAAACACAGACATTAAGAAGTCGCTATATATATGCCAATCGAATTTCACCATGAAATATATATCATCCACAGATCCAGAAACATTCATTTTACTGAACATGGATTTATGTATAATGTTGTTCAACTAGGAAGCTTCCCTTAGTTTGAATTTTCAGTTCCAACAGAGTTTAGGAGGAGTGATCTCTTCTCACAATTTGTATCTGCCAAATCAGGCACCTCACAAAAATATACGTGTGATATCAGATTGGAGTCTATATGTGCATATAAAAATACATGTGCTGAATAGGCTACAGAGAAAGGGAGACAGGAATTCACATATTTGTTAAATTTAAAAACACATGGAGAACTATTTAAAAAAAATTGACTAGATTTATAACACCTACCCTTTATTTGCAAAGGGCAATTCCAATATACACTATGCCTCCACTGAACTCTTGTATTTCAATTCTCTTTGGGTTATTTTTCTCCATCATATTAGTATTAGTAGTTAGAGTCTAGTAGGGTATGGGTTATTGTGAGGGATTTAGTATTTTGAATAAAAAATTCGAAAATGAATCCAATGTGTATGCAAATATGTGGTATACAATTATCTTCCCACTCTCATCCAGAACAATGCCTTTACAATACCTTCGCCCCAAGTAAGACACAATTAGAGGAGAAGAGTTAGAAATTCTGTAAATACATATCTGGAATGGAAAATGCTCAGGAGTTCACAACCTTGGAGGTGGTAGAGGATTTTCCAAAAGTAAGGGACAGGGTTGATCACCCAACCTGATCTTTCATTAAAATTGGGAGCCATCTTGCCACAAAGCCATAAAAAGATAATTTTTCTTTACTATATATTACTGCAAATTCTGAACCTGCTTGTAATGCCTGCCCGTGCCTTGAACTCACCCATTCCTGGCTTTCTGACCAGATTCCAGCCCTCTCTGAAACTTTGGTGACACCTCATAAATTTTGGCCTTCTTCTGGCCAGACAACGACCCTCTCTGAGGCTCTAATGGTCCTCATAATTTCTGATGCTGGGGCCAGCAAAAAAAAATGTAAACTACAATTAGTGTGATGCTTGTCAAAGTTCTGTTTTCTGTAACCCCCCTTTTGTGTAACTTTCTGTGCTATAAAGCTGGGCTGTAGGAAATGTGAGGATGCTGTCTTGTTCCCGCCATTTTGAGAGGGAGAGGCAGCCAGGCCGGTTGAAAAAATAAGATTGCCTTAATTTGATTTTAATTGGAGTCAGTGGTCTTTTCTTGCCTCCTGGTCTGACATATTGGATTTCCCCAGCGAGATGATCTGACCAGATCACAAGACCAGACTGCTGGAAATTCTGAAGCTGGCTTTTCCTCCAGGGCTCCGGGCTATAGAGCCAAGTTCCAAGGCCTTGGAGTGAGCCTTCATTCTCGGGGGAGCACTGCAGTGAACCATCGCACTAAAACTATTAGCGAGCTTCTGGTGGAAGAGGCCTCTATTGTTAAGAGGCACATTTATAACATGTGATATCTGGTTAAGAGAAAACTCTTGTGATGACTGAGAGGTGGCCTGGGGAGGCTCACATATACTACTGCCTGGGACAGTAACAAGAATCATTCTGTCCTCTGTTCTGTTCTGTAAGGAATTCCTCTGAAAGGATAGAAAGGTGCCGACGGGCATGCAGGAGCTACTACCCTGGAGCTTTAGCAAAACGTTGCGTTGCTCCTCTGTTTTTCTGTTTCAGCACCGGGTTTCTGTTTTTTTGTGTTTTGTTCTGTGTTCTGTATTTTTGTTTGTTTGTTTGTTTGTTTTTGTGCATTTTGTTGTGTGATTTCTGTGGTAAAAACTTAAGGATATTGGATGTGAAAATGGGTAATAAAGCAAGTAAGCCTGACACCATTTTGGACTGTGTTTTAGAGAACTGTGATGAACTTTACCCCCCTTTGTTAAGCAGGATGAGAGAATCCCCTAGCTGGCTGCCTGGAGCACACCCACTGCAGAGGGCAATGACTGCTGGCAACCTAAGAACTGAGTATCTCTCAGGTTAACAAGTGAAACTCCTTTAAAACCCCTTGTCTCTCCAGATCAAGAGAGTCACCACAATGGACAGAGTCCCCTGTGTCTCTCCTTTTTTAGCAAAGCAGTAAACGTCCATTTTTATTTTTCTCAAACCCTGTCCTCATTATTAAATTGGTATTAATTGGCTTCAAGGTCAGGAACAGAAATTTAAGTTACAAATTTTGATACGCCCCCCGACCCTGGAACTTTTTGAGAGCTGACTACTGAAATGTTAGGAGATGGAGCATACTTGGGGTGGATCCAAACCAGAGGAACTAATCCTGTAAGTAAAAAGAGGAACTGAGGGACTCTGAGCAGCTGCCAAAGCCCTGTTGCTTCAGGGAATTCCCTCCTTCCTTCCCTGCACTGCAAGAATTATGCCACCTCTGTCTTCTTAAAAAAAAAGAAAAAGTAAAAGGGGACACTAAAGGCAGTAAAGTCACCATGGAGACCCTTGATATTACATTTCAGGTTGCCTCTCTGTGAAAACATCTGGTCCCCTTGTGGGGATATCTATGGTGCCACTGGTGTAGGAGATTGTTCTCTTATCTGCTCTGTTTTAAAGGCTTCTGTCTGTCAGCCATTGTCTGGAGCTCCTTTCTGTCTGTCTTGTGTCTTTGTTTCTGGCCCTTTAAGACTTGTGCAATAATGTGTTGATTTTATAAATATTTTCTTGGCAATGATCTTAGCTGAATGTGTGTCTAAATGATGATGTTTTATTGTAACAATCTGGTGTCTCAATGGGTTTTTGAAGCATTGCACAATCTTGCAGTTAAAAGTCGGGTTTAGGTAATTGTTTAGTTTATGATTTCAAATAATTCATGCCAGAGAACTTAAATACTTAGGATGGAAAACTAAAGAACTCTACTTCCAAGTTGGCAAGTAACTTCCCAAACATTCAGTCTTATTTTTCACCAATTTTGAATTGGGTTGACTGCTAAAATATCACAGTGTGTACCAGTGCATTAATTTGGACAAGGATAGTAAATCATAGTATGGTATCTGTTGACAAAACAAGATGTAAAGATATAAATTTTTGTGAATTGTGTCTTAAACTTGTATCATAATTTTCAACATGGGAACCTGAAAATTATGGTTAAAATGCCTTAGGCCCGAGGTGTCTACTCAGAATAGCAGTTTTTCCCTGCTCCTTCCAGTCCTCAGCCAGGACTTCTGTTGAAATGCAAATGAAAGTAGCCTACAAGCTCAGTAGGAGACTTATCTGAGGCCTGGGGGGGGAAGGGTAAATTGTATGGTATTTACTAATTACTGGCCACTCATTTTTTTTAGGACTCTTATTTTTTTCCTTATTTTTTTGAGCTCATGATTTTGATCCTACAGACCTAGGTTAATGTTTTTCTGATAAGTACTCTTTCACCAACAGTGGAGTTTTTGAAACATTGCAATGGAGATTTCACCTGCAAAAAGCTACAAGGTCTTTACTATTATTATGTGTGCAAACATTGGTATGTGTTGTATGTCTATATATACATATATCCATATATCATATATATGATACACATTAACATATATAAGGTGTACACATAAAAAAAGGAGCACTCATAAAAACAAATTTTAAAAAATGGATCCAAAGATCTTTAATTCACGTGGTTTAAATGGTTCTATTTAAATTGGAAAAACAGATAAAAATAAATGTCTTTAAATTTAAGCTTACAAGTTTTTCTAGGTGTTTAAAAATCTAATAAAATATTAATGTCAAAAAAGGTCTAATATGCCTTGGTTCTAGGACTTTTCCTTCAACAAATAAAATGGTTTACACTGTTCAATACATTTGTCTAATATTTTGATAAATAAGTAATGTAAATTTGATATGGGATTACTCATTCATGAGTACTTTTGTTAGATATCTGATTGATTTACTAAGATCTGTATAAGTTTGTTCTAAAGTCTGTATAAGATTGTAAAATTCAGTCATGTGTTGAAGAGACAAAAATTTCTTAAAGCATAAGTTTACCCATAACATTGTGTTTATTAGGTTTTATTTTTCTAGAGCAAGCAACCATAAAAATTAAACAACTGATTAAATAAGAACTGTTATTTTAGAGCACTGTACTGCCATTTCTTTAAAAGCTAAACTTGGTTAATGTAGAAATATCAATGTAATTGCGATGCTATTAATGTGCTCATATCTTCCAGGTGTACAAGCCTGTAAGGTAGAAACTTTAAAAGAGCATTATATCAAGCTGGTGTTCTGAAGTTGCATGGTAAAATATATATATATATATATATATATATATATATAT